>NC_056729.1:1051793486-1051815986 GCF_019279795.1 Protopterus annectens | reverse complement strand
CTGTTTCCTACCTTTCCTGTAACTAGTGTTCCAGATACAGATTTGCTGTACCCAGGACTGTATGTAAGCTTCTGAGTCCCCCAAGCCTTTCTGTGTTGGAGGGAAGCCTTCTAGCCTATCAGTGGGAGTAGTAAGCACTAGGTAACCTGTCTACCACATAAGTAGTGGTTCTGGCCCAGAATTTGTAGTTATTCGCTGTTTGGGCAATCTCTTCCATCTCTCTCAACTTTCTGATTTGTAAGCCTGTATTTGCACTTGTTTCTGTCCTGTAACTCATCTAGTGCAGATACAGATTCTTAGTTTTAGCACTTAAATTTGCTTGTTCATGCTCAGCACTTGTTCAGAACTTGTAAGCACTAAATAAGCTACTAATTACTATAACACTCTATCTTCCTCATTACCTAGAGGAAAACAGTTTTTGTACTTACTTTTCTCACTTGCTTAGAGAGAAACAGCTCTTGTACTCACTTTTCTCACTTATCTAGAGGAAAAACCCTGCAACTCTCTTTTTGCGCGGTCCTGCGCACAGAGCAGTGTCGGGCAGTTGGGGTATACTATTCCCGGCCCCACAAAGTCTGTGCTGTAAATTTTCCCTTAGAACTAGGCAAGCCTCAACTCAAGTGCTTCAAATCAGCTGCTCTTATTACAGCACTTGCAAAACAGAAATCAGCACTTGTCCTAATCTCCTAGACAGCACTATTATAATATAGCATAAGAACCCCTATCGTCCACAGGACTTAAGTTCAATTTACTCTTCAAAGCATGTCCAGAGGTCAGCTTCAGGTGTACTCTCCAGTTCTTCTGGTGGAATTGGGCATCCTGAGGCAATGTCACAACTGCCTCATGTATACAGACAGCCCTCTCCTCTTACCTATAGACACAGACACTTGTGAGAGATGCAAATACACAGCCAGACTGGAGGCTAAGCGCTCTCAAACCATGACTGTAACAGACAGTCAAGAGGATAAGGGACACACTTGCATCACACCACCTGTCACACATGAATCTACAAAACAAGCACCGGCAAAACATACGCATAAATACACAAAAACATATTCGGAGGCATTAGGTACCAATCTGAAAAAGAAACAGTGCCCTCCAAAGTAGACAAGCAAGCAACCTGCACCCCCAAACACAAGCCAGAAAACACATAATTCACCTCAGCAGTGTGCCTCACAACAGCCCTTAAGGCAAAACACCATACCTAACACACTAGTAATAGGAGACTCTATAGTAAGGCACATGGATGCTCCACTCACCAGGCTGAACAAGGAGAAGGTTACTGTCAACTGCCTGTCGGGTGCTCAGATCCGCCACATAACACAAGCACTTAGGTCACTCCAGAACAAGTACAAGTATGATGCTGTCATTGTACATGTTGGTGTGAATGATCTAAGACGTACCTCCCTGGACTACATGAAAAGAGACATTGAGGAGCTCTCTGATCATGTAGCCCAAGCTGGTATGACCATGACCTTGAGTAGCATACTACCTTCACCTAGACTTATACCACAATACAAAGACAAAATGATCAATTTCAACAACTGGCTAAGCTTCTGGTGTCATTCTAAGGGGATCCAGTGTCTGTCTGCCTGGGATGACATGATAGACAAGCCTCGCTGTTTTACCAGGGATGGGTTGCACCTGTCACACCTAGGTTTTCGAATATTGGCCAAGGCTCTTGCCGTCCCCATAGTGCCTTTTTTAGGCAAGGCTCAAAAGACAAACCAACCACCGTAACCAGCACAGGTAACCAAAAACTAAGGGTAATGCTACTCAACGCCAGAAGTCGCAACCTCAAAATGCACACACTCGAGGCTCTCCTCAGCATGGAGAAAATCAATGTTTGTGCAGTGACGGAAACCTGGTTCAAGGCTCAAGAGAGCACCCCAGCACTGCCAGGTTACAATTCATATCATACTTTCCGGCCTCAGTTACCGGATCGCAGTACAAAGGGTGGAGGTGTATCCATATTCATCAAGGATACATATATCTCCAGGTTAGTAGCACAGAATGATGACCCAGAGATCATCCATGCACAACAATCAGCAGGCAAAACCACATTTCAAGATCGCCCACCATGTCCCAAGATGCTCACTCTGCATTCCTTGAGACATTGGAAAATATAAAGGTCCTACCCAACACCATAATCTTGGGTGAGTTCAACTACCCTGGTATAGACTGGGTGAACTACCAATGTTCCAACTCCTATGCTCAGCGATTCATAGAATTTATAAATTCAAATGCCCTTTAACAACTAGTATGTTCCCCCACTAGAAAGGGCAACATATTTGATTTAATCATCACAAATATGGGTGCCCACTGTACCACACCTGTTATCACTCCCTCCTTGGTCAGATCCGAACACAAACTGATAACCCTGGACATCCTCACCCCTCCACCTCCCCCAGTCAAAAAAAACATAGTCAAAAACCTTTCCAAAGCAAACTTCAAACTACTTGCATCCGAAGTGGAAAGCTTCACTATTCCCTTGCAGAAGGATAATGATATCCAGGATGCGGAATCCTACACCAAGGCACTCTATATGCATCTTCAGGATTGCATGGACCATGCTATCCCAAATAAAACCAAGACTGCTTCCTCAAGCAAGAAGAAACCAGTGTGGTGGACCCTGGCCATAAGCAAACTTTACAAATAAAGGAGGAGACTTATACAAAAAAAGGCCAAATCTCAAGTAGAAAAATCATCCCTGATCAGCATTAGTAAGAAATTGAGGGCCTTCATCAAGTCAACTAAAACTAATTTTGAATAGAAAGTTGCCAAGGATGCCAAGGATAAACATAACGCCTTCTATGGCTATGTCAAAAACCTAAATGGCAACCCTCAGGTCTGTTCTGAGCTAGTACAAAATGGAACAAAATACACTGACCCTTCTGACATTGCCAACATCTTGGCTGACAGGTTCAGTGCAAATTTCTCCCCCCCTCACCACCTACAGGGCCTATTACCATTCCAGGGGATTATGTAAGTCCAATTATTACTGATACGTTGGTTAACAAGGCTCTATCTAAAGCTAAAAACACTGTCTCCATGGGACCAGATGGTGTCCCAGGCTGTGTCATACGCGAGCTCCAAAAGGAATTAATCCCGCATCTTAATACCCTGTTCAGTCTCAGCCTCTTCACAGAGAATGGCATACAGCAACGGTGGTCCCGCTACACAAGGGTGGGGCCACAACTGACCCTGGGAACTACCGACCAATAAGCCTGACCAGTCTGATCTGTAAGGCTATAGAGCGAATCATTATTGAACTCATAAATGGAAAAATTGGGAACCTCCAGTCACTGGACCCCACACAGTTCGGCTTCGTCAAGGGCAGATCATGCCTCCTGAACCTGGTGGATTTCTTTGAGACTGTTACTCAGGCTATAGATAAGGGAAAGGAGGTACACACGGCTTACCTTGACCTTGCTAAAGCATTTGACACCATTCCCATTCCCCATTCGGGTATTATTGATAAGCTCACCAGCCTGGGCATAAACCCTTACATCACAAGATGGATCGCAAACTGGCTCTCAGACAGATCCCATAAAGTAACAGTAGCAGAATCTATGTCTGAATCCAGACCAATAACGAGTGGTGTGCCTTAGGGCTCTGTCCTGGGGCCCCTCCTCTTTGGCATATACTTCTCAGAAGTACAGGCAAGCACGGAAGGGCTGTCGCTGACTAAGTTTGCGGACGACTGCAAACTGGGTGCTATAATAGAGTCTCCGGCCGACATGGAAATCCTCCAGAAGGGCCTAAATGAGACTGATGCATGGTGTCAAAGCCATGGTCTCAAGCTAAATGCAAAAAAATGTGTAGTAATCCCCTTTGGAAAAAACAGAGTACCCGCAAACTACAACATAGGAGGTAATCCCCTGAAATCTGAAGAAGAAATAAGGGATCTAGGGACCCAAGTAGATAGCCAGCTTTCCTTTGATAACCATGTTGCCAAAGTAGTTAGAAAATCCTTCTATGTGACCCATCTGATCACGAAAGGGTTCGCATCAAGATCTAAGGATGTAATGGTGCCCCTCTACTCTTCCCTCATCAGACCCATTATTGAGTACAATGCACCAATTGGAATGTACCTGGCTAGACATCTCCAGCAGCTGGAAAGACCACAGAGGTACCTAACCAAGGGAATTGCTGGCATCAAACAGTTGCCCTATGCAGCACGAATGAAAAAGCTAAGACTGTTCTCTGTTGCATACCACTTTCTCAGAGGCGATCTCTGTCTAACGTATAGAGCTATGTCCAACCCAGAATTGTTGAACATGCTCCATCTTAGCAAAACCAAATCTACTCGAGCTAGATGCTATGGGGATATAAACCTCAGCACAACAATGAATAGAACATGCTGGAGGGATAGATTCCCTTCGCAGAGACTTCCCTTACTATGGAACAGGGTCCCGATCTACATAAGACAGAGCCCCTCACTATCACTCTTCAAGAGGAACCTTGATGAGTGGATGGGTAACAGAAATTTCACACCAGGGATCACACCAACAGCACTACTAGATAGGGGCCAAGGGTACTAGCTGCTAGTACAAGGGTCTAGGGAACTACTAAAGGGACGGTGAATACCACACAACGTGGCTGGGCTAATATATGCCTTTGGGCAGATAGCTTAGTACCATCCTATGAACCTATGAGCACACACACACACACACACACACACACACACACACACACACACACACACACACACACACACACACACACACACACACACACACACAGCCCACAGCCATAGCTGGCTCATCCAGTGCCTGATGTCATTCCCAGATTATATCACCCCACTCACTTAGCTCTTTAAGTGATGTGCAAAAAAATGAAGTAAATAAGTAAATAAATAATAATAATAATAATAATATTAATAATAATAATAATAATAATAATAATAATAATAATAATAATAATGAAGGAATGTGGCTTACTGTAGAAACTTGATTGGTGCATCTCTGCAGCAGCCAGTCTGCACCCTCCTCAGCACATTGACTGAAGAAAAAAAAACTTTGTACCATTCGGATTCTTACAGGTACTGCAGGCTCCCCCAGCTCCTTAACTGAAGAGGCAAAAAAACCCTGCTAAATTGCCATTTTGTACCCATTCATAGGTTCATAGGTTCATAAGTAGGTACTAGGCTATTGGCCCTGGGGCCTATACAAGCCCAGCCAAAAAGGTACCCTTGCTTTTGCCACCCAAGAAAATTATTTTCCTGTGCCACTGTCGAGCAGAGCCACAGAGGTGATCCCAGGGGTGAATTTCCTATTTCCCATCCAATCATCAAGATTTTGTTTGAAGAGTGCTAATGAGGAGCTTTGTTTGATATAGATAGGTAGTTTATTTCAGAGTATGGGAAGTCTCTGGGACAGGAATCTATCCCTCTGGCATGTTCTGTTTATTGTGGTGACAAGGTTTAGGTCCCTAGAACATGTAGCTCGGATGGATTGGGATTTCTTTAAGTGGAGCATGTCCAACAGCTTGACATAGCTTTGTATGTTAGGCAGAGATCACCTCTGAGTAGGCAATATGCAACAGGAGTAAAGCTGGAGTTTTTTGAGATGGTCTGCATAGGGCATCTGTTTGAGTCTGGTAATCCTCTTTGTGAGGTATTTCTGAAGCCTTTCCAGTTGTTGTAGATGTTTTGTGAGGTACATACTAAAAGGGGCATTGTAATCTATAATGGGTCTAATGAGTGATGAGTAGAGGGGAACAATGACCTCTTTTTTCTGGATGAGAAACCTTTTGTGATGAGGTGTGCCATGTAGAAGGATTATCTTGACTACTGTGGCGATGTGATTATCAAAGGAGAGACTACTGTCCACATGTGTCCCAAGGTATCTTATCACATTTTCAGTGTTAAGTATACTACCGCCTATGTTGTATTTCATGGGTACAGAGTTTTTACCAAAGGGGATGACAATGCACTTTTTTGGCATTGAGCTTGAGGCCATGGCTTTGACACCAGGCATTTGTCTCAGTGATGCTCTTTTGTAGAGTATCCACATCGTTAGGAGTTTCGATTATGGCTCCCAGTTTGCAGTCATTTGCAAACTTTATTAGCCAAAGACCTGTGTTAGCCTGTACTTCAGAGAAGTAGATACCAAACAGGAGAGGACCCAGGACTGAACCCTGTGGTACTCCACTTGTCACTGGTGTGAAGTCAGATTTGGAGTCTGCTACTTTCTCAGTGAGCCAGTTGGCAACCCATCTTGTGACGTAGGGATTTATACCTAGTTTAGTGAGTTTATCTATAATTCCAGAGTGGGGGATGGTGTTGAAAGCCTTGGCAGGATCTAGATAGGTTGTGTGAACCACCTTACCCTTGTCTACGGCTTTGGTGACTGCTTCAAAGACGTCTATCAGGTTTAGGAGACATGATCTGCCTTTTACAAACCCAAACTGGGTGGGGTCCAGAGTTTGGAGATTACCAATGCCTTTGTTTATAAATTCCATGATGATACGTTCCATGGCCTTGCAGACCAGGCTTGTCAGGCTAATGGGGCAATAGTTCCCCGGGTACATGGTGGCTCCCCCCTTGTGGAGTGGGATATCCATCGCTGTGCGCCATTCAGCAGGCACAAAGCCTGAGGTGAGGCTATGATTGAACATGGTATAGAGATGGGCTCTTTAGGGGGTGAGAGGGGGGTAAAGTAAGCACTGAACCTATCTGCCAGGATGTTGGCAATATCAGTTGGGGCTGTATATTTAGTGCCATTGTGCTGTAACTCAGAGCAGATCTGAGTGTTGCCATTGAGATTCTTGGCATACCTATAGAATGCTTTGTATTTGTCTTTAGAATCAGTGACGATTTTGTTTTCATAACTAGCTCTGGAGGATTTTATCAGGGATCGCAGCTTCTTACTGAGGCTGACCAGGAAGCTTTTCCACTCATGGGATTTTACTCTCTTTTGCAACAGTTTCTTCCTTCTGTTGTACAGTTTGTTTATGGCAGGGGACCACCAGATTGGCTTCCTTTTTTGGAGGATAGCATCTTGGTTCTGTTTGGGATAGCACAATCCATGCACTCATGTAAATGCTTATAAAGTGCAATTATATAGGATTCAGTAGTCGTAACTGTATTGTCCATCTGCATGGGTGTCAATAAGTTCACCATTCTGTACCACAAATTCAGTACATAGAAAGTTATGCTAACAGGAGTCTCAATCATGCTCTTATCACTTTGCACTTGGTGGGGTGGTTGCCTCTTCACCCTCCCCTTGCTACATTACTGCACACACACATGCATGTTATATATATATATATATATATATATATATATATATATATATGTATATATGTATGTATATATATATATATATATATATATATATATATATATATATATATATATATATATATATAAAATATATATATTTATCTATGTATGTATTTATGTATGTGTATATATATATATCTATATATATATATATATATATATATATATATATATATGTATCTTTAGTGCATTCACAAACACACACATGCATATAGACGTGCTTGCATTTGGTACAAAGAAAGAAAAAAAGTGAGCGCAATCAAAGTGAGGTAAATCACTGGAGCTGCAAATGCTCTGATATACTGCTGGTGTTTGATAGCTTTGGATTTCTGATTTTAATGTTTGGATACATCTCAAATTTCTTGATTTTTGCTCTTATTGTATTTTAGCATTTTGTTTTAACAGTTTTTCTTGGGGTTTTAAACGTTGTTGGCTGCGGTCAGTTAGAAAAACAAGTTTGTCCATTCACTGATTGCAAAGGAATCAAATGTAGGTAATCGCTGGGAGGAGCTGTAAAGTAGGATTCTTTGTTTTGGGTAAGCATAACATGAAAGGATTTAATCATTAGGACCTACAAATGATCCTAAACTGATAATCTCAAGGACTTAACCTGTAGCACACATGGCAATACCTACTCCTGCTATAAAGGCACATACTGTTAATTTGCTCGGCTCACACAAGAGTCACCAAGAAAGCAGACCCATGCCCATAAGGTCCACCATGTCTATTTCTGCAAGGAGATATGTTTTAGTTATAGGTGACTCTAAAGTTAGGCATCTACAGCCTCCAATCTCACATGACTGGACAAGAACAGCATGACTGTAAACTGTTTTATTTAGTGCCAGGATCTGTGATGTTACAAGGGCCATAGGTGCCAATAAACAAACAACCAAAGATGTACTGGTTACTCGTGTGGGAGTGAATGACCTTGGGCACTGTAGTCAATTGGACATGCAAAGAGACTTGCTCAAATTTACTATGCATGTGTTAGAGGTAGGAAAACACTAGGCTTGAGTAGTATGTTACCTCATCCTAAAATGATGCCTAGATAACCAAGACAAGATGATAAGCTAAAAGGCTGAGTACTTACTGCTATTCTAAAGGGATCCAGTATGCATTGGCCTGGGAATAGATAGTAGATATAGTAGATAAGACTTCCTGTTTTGCCAGAGATGACTTACACCTAAAATACCATGTCTTCCATATATTGGTAAAGTCTTTGTCTGCCCAGATAGTGTCTTTTATAGGTAGAGTCCCCTGTTGGATATTTCTACAATGCAAATTCAAACTCCTATTCAGACAACATCATGGTGGCACTACTCAATGCAGGAGTCTAAGAAGAAAGATGCTTGAATTTGAGGAACTCCTGCATCTTGAACACATTCATATTTGTATAGTTACTGAGATGTGGTTTCATTACAGTGATGGCCTCTACATCAAGGTTTAGTGCCTATCATTACTTCAGGCCTTTGGGTAACTCAGGGAGGAGGTATTTGTATTTGTCTTAAATACCATCACTTCACATCAAATTACCCCTGAACCAAGCTAGGATCTCCTGGAGATCCAAATCAGCTTTACAAAATCCAATTGTTATTACATGGCTAGCTAATTTTCCCCAATCAATGTTCCTCAAAGACCATGGAAATTATCTTAACACCATTGAAGGGTTAAATATCAAAGCAATACATTCTTGTTGGTGATTTCAAATACCCAAGTATTACGTGGCACACTTAACCCTCTAAAAATCAATATGATCAGCATTTCCTGGCCTTGGTTAATGTCAGTCTTCAAAAAGCAAGTTGTAACACTACCCACTAGAAGATCCAATTATCTTTGACTTGGTCTTTACAAACCTAATTGTTGCCTATACTCCACTCCACATCTCCTCATCCCTAGTTAAATCTGACCATAACTTACTCATCTTCTCTGTGAATCCTAGTGCTACCATCCCACTACCAAATTTGTCTGTATTTTGGGAAAGGCGTACATCATTTTGTAGAAGACCTATGCATAATTCCCAGCAATCCCAAGCAAATGTACCCAACTGAGAGGGCTGTCACATTCACCTCTGATCTTTACCAATACCTAAACATATGCATAGAAATGTCAGTAACAGTCCACCCTATATATATAAAATGGCAAATTCAAGAATTAGAATTTCCATATTAATAAGCTGTATAAGAAAAGAAGGAAAATGATAGAAAGTTGTAATAAATCCCCACCCCCTTATCTCAGGACCATAATTAAACATACCAGCAAGGACATTAAGAGTAGTATTAGAAAATGTAAAGCAGAGTTCGAGCTTAAGGTTGTTACAGCTACCAAAGGCAACTACAAATTGTTCTTCAGTTATGGAAACAGACAACATAGCAGTCTACATTCTAATCAGTGTCAGTATGCACTATCTGTTCATTTACTTAAACTTTGTAACATAAACCTTTCCAGAGTGTTTGATCATGATGCTTGGAGAACAGTGGCTGTGACTTCCCTACATAATTCTGGTTCCTTTAAGGATCCAGGCAATTATAGGCCCACCAGCCACAAACCTTATATACAAAGCCATGGAACATATCACAGCAGAACTCATTTATGCAGACAATCAAGTAACTGATCTATGTCCAAATCAGTCTGGTTTTGTGAAGGGCAGGTCCTTTGTCCTGAACCTAGTAAGCTTCTTTGAAAAGGTTACATATGCTGTGGACTGTAGTCCCTCAGTGCTGGCTGCTTATTAATATCTGACCAAGGTTTCTGACAATATCTCCCATGCAGTGGATTGCAAATTGGTTATCCAACAGATCCTAGGCTATAAAAGTTGCTGGTGCCCTCTCTGAAGTTAAATTGTAAGGAGTGTGGCACCACATTTTCAGTGCTGGGCACTCCCCTGTTTGGCATTTATTTTGTAGACATCTAGTAGAGTATTCTTGAAGTGTGATTGACCATGTTTCCTGATTACTGCATTCTGAGCACTGTTATCCACACATTCACTGATACTAAATAGCTCTGGCAAGGGCTGAAATATACAAATACCTGGTGTAAGAAAACAGTCTCACATTATATGCAAAAAATTGCAGTGTAGTAGCATTCTGTAAAAAAGAGCTGTTTCCACTTTATATGTTTTAAATAGTACTCTGCTTCAGACAAACAGACAGACAGACAGACAGACAGGCACAGTCAAAAAGAGACCTGGATACTTACATGGGCAGTTCTCTCTTTCAGTCATTATCATTCCATCATTCTCAGGAAATCCTCCTGTCTGGCCAAGCTGATTGCCAAGGAAATGTCTTCATGATCCAAAATGTCATACTGCTACTATACTGTTTATTTATTTTATTTTATTTTATTTTATTTTACATTTGTTAACCGGGATAGTCCGACTGGATATAATGTCCATTTTCAGTGGAGGCCCGGGGAGAAAAGCTCCAAACAGTAACAAAAATATCATTACCTGTCACGTATCACTGATAGCATAATAGAATATTGACAGAGAACATAGAGACAACCCATACAGAAATTACACATAGAATTTTTTTTTTTTTACATTAAATCAATGAACTACCATTTTTAATAGTTTCATAAGAGCAGTTGCTAAGTTCAGAGTAGATAAGTGTGAAAGCTGCAGTACAAGATAGGTTACATAGCAGCTGTATACAATCTGGAGAAAAGATTAGCCAGGCTTGATACAATAGCATATCCATGATACAATAGCAATGTCCATACTGTTCCTTTATTAGACTCATCATTGAATGCAATGTTCTCATTTGGTATATATAAGTTGAGTTATATTTTCAATTAGAAGGGCCCCAAATATATCTTTCCAAGAAAATCAGATCTTTAAACTTTCTCGATATATTGGAAATTCTCATTTTATACTGAGTAGCCTCCCAGGTGCTCTGAAGTGACCTGTATCTTACTTTTCAAGCAATGAAGAATCCAGTCATATCTGACCTTCTCTTTCTTTGAAAAGGAGTAGGTCTATAAATATCCACACCAGTGACCTAAATCTACATCAACAAATAGATCTATAAGTGTGTACTAGGCTAATGACCACTAGGGCCTTTTTAAGCTTAGCCATCCATCTCAAATCTATGACAAGTGGTGGTATCCTTGATAAGTGTAAGCAGGGGCTTGGGAATTAAAATATTTACAAGGAGAGGTCTGGGAGATAAACCATTTACATGCTGCCTGTGTCCATTAGAGACACAGGTGCCAAACCAGGGATACATTTCCAGTTTCCCATCCAATTGTCCAAGTTACACTTAAATTGGGCTAGTGAGGAACTCTTCTTCACATGGATGGGTAGCCAGTTCCAGAGCAGGGGTAATCACTGGGATACATGTCTGTCAATCCAGCATGTCCTATTCATATCACAGGCAAGGTTTAAGTCCTTAGAGTGAATAACTATGGGTGTCCACAAGTTCCTGATTTCTTGTTCAACTCTTAGCAGTATGCTGTCATTATGATCATTACTAGTGATAAATGACTTCTCAGAGGATTCTATTATACATTTCATAACATTTAGATTTAGCCAATGACTCTGACACAGGTTAGTTGTCTGTGTCAGCTCTTCCTAGAGAACATTAATGTTGGTGGGGAATTCTATGACTGCTCCAAGTTTGCAATCATCTCCAAATGTGTTCAGCCAGAGGCCCTTGCCACTGGTCTTGACTTCAGAGAAGTAAATACCAAAAAGTAACAGTGCCAGAATGGACTACTGAAGGACTCTCTATGTGTGTGTGGCCTCTTTGTAGAGGTGGAATCCTCATTTCTAACTTCCTAGGTCCTGTCTATGAGCCAGCTGGCTATCCACTGGTTGATATAAGGGTTGGTATCTAAATTCTTGAGTTTGTCAACATTGCCCAGGTGGGCTATTGTGGCAAATGCCTTGGCGAGGTCAAGGTAGGCAGTGTGAACTGTTTTTACCCACCAGGTTGAGTAGGCATGACCTGCCCTTGATGAAATTAAACTGGGCTAGCTCCAGTGTCTGGAGGTTTCTTATGTCATTATTGATAATTTCTGTGAAGATATGTGAAGGCTACCAGACTAGCTAGATAGCTAGATAGGATTTTGTAGATAATTCTGTCATTTGTAAATATTAATGTAAGCCACATGCTTGTTCTCTTTGTTAAATGTTGAACTTCAAAAATGTAACCACATTACACTTTGCTGGAAGAAAGCTGATAAGTCAAGTATTGTATAATTGATCTCAAAACTCAAGTCAAGATGTCTGCATGAAGGAATTCTTGCTATTGTTTTGAGACCAGAGTTAATTGCTAGACATTGCATGTATAATGTCTTTTATTGCTGTAGTTTCCTGACCAGGTGAAAGATCAAAAGGGCTGCTAAACTCTGAGTTTCTGTTAGCCTGGGAACCAGAGAAAAAAATGATGTAATCTGAATTGAGTCAGTAGTACTATGTTATCAATTTAAGGACAGAGAGAGAGAGAGAGACTCAGAGCATGTGGCATTTGTTTTCAGAAATGACATCACCAGCACTGCTTTGCTATATATGTAAGTTTATTTTAGAACTGGGTTTGCTCTTAGATATATCTAGGAAATGGGAAGTTTAGACTGGTTGTTTTCTGTATTGATGTCAGAACTATTCTACTGCATTAGTTTAAGCATTTATCTGTGATCTCTGAACTCTTGACTAGCACTGTGTAGTAAGTATTGTCTTGTGTTTTTATTATTTATTATTAAATGTTTTTTTTAAACTCAACTGTGGCTGTTTTGTGTAGAGATAATTTAAGCTCTAGAGTACATTGCATGTATATAGTGGTACTGTACAAAGCCACTCCAACAGTCTTGCTGTTCAGTCACACTTACCAGTTGGATAATAATATTGCACAGTAATAATTGGACACCCTTTGATAAGGGCCTTATTAGTAGCTGATATTAGTGGTTGGTGGCAAGTGGTACTACCGTATAGTCTGGGCAGAAGGGGGCATAGCTGGAGAACATGTGCCAGCCTTCCCCAGGAGTGACTGTGTGTTTGTATATAACTCATATATCAAAGTGTGTGTGTGTGTGTGTGTGTGTGTGTGTGTGTGTGTGTGTGTGTGTGTGTGTGTGTGTGTGTGTGAGCTACTTGGGCAGGGGCACAAAGCACTGATTGGACAGATAGGTGCTGGAGGTTTTAGCTTGACCACTAGGCTGAAATCTGGACTTTATAGCTGTGCCCATGGGGAGTCTTACTGGGAATCTGGAGAGAAAGGGAGAAACCAGCAACAGACTGACTGTGATCTCTGTGTGCTCTTAAGGGAAATTGTACTTTACTGTGTGTGTACTTGTTATCCTTCCCAATGTGGATGCCCCTCACTGGTGTTAGTGATGAGGACTGAAGTTCTTTGACTGCTGGGCCAGTTAATAGGGCATCACATATTAACTGTTTGGCAGTGGTGGAATATCCACACCACATATTAATCGGTTGTCAATTGGCTTGTAGTGGTATGGATAGTGAATTTCTGTAGCTTATCTACAGTGATCACGGAAGGTGTTTTTGTACTCTAAATCAGCCATGCAATGAATATTCAGAGTTCAGATCACAATTGTTTTATTTCTTTTGTGAGCTTAGTTAGTCAGGGAGAGCAGGCAAACATGTCACCAGAGGAGTATGGAAAGCTGACAAGGAGCCAGTTGGCTGTGATGTGCCAGGCTAAAGGACTGGTGCAGGGAAACCTGACTAAGGCAGACATGCTTGCAGCTTTCGTTACAGCTGCATCAGAAAACAGCAACCAGGAGGACAATCAGACTGGCCATGGAGATGTACAACACTCAGCGAATGGACAGCTCAACCTCTGTGTAGAGGACTTAAAATCCATCTGGAGCTTAAGAGACTTGAGTTGGAGGCCAGGCATTTGGAAAGGGAAAAGGAGCAGCAGAGGCAGCATGAAAAGGAGATACTGACTCTTTACCAAAAGAGTCACGGAGGTAATGGGGAAGGGAGTAACCAGACCCCAGAAGCACAAAAGGTCAGTAATTTTTTTCCATAGTTTAAAGAGGGGGATAATTTTGATGGTTTCATTTATATGGTTGAGAGTGTATGCAAACAGTATGATGTTGACCAAAAGCTCTGGGTACGGTTCCTGACCTCCTTACTCCATGGTAAAGCTGTAATTGTGCTGTCTAAATTAACTGATCATGAATGTTTTGATTATACTGCTGTTAAGAATCGCTTGTTAGAATTTTTTAAGCTAACACCTGAAACTTATAGGAAAAAGTTTCATGAGCATAGACACAAGGCAGATGAAAGCCTTTGTGAATAAGTTGCTGAACTGAGCACTTATTTTAATAGCTGGGTAAGTGGGTATTAGGTCACCACTTTTGAAGGGCCAGCAGACCTTTTGGTGAAGGAACAAGTCCTTAGCACTTTCCTGAGGACATGAGGATCTGGTTAGCTGATAGACAATGTGCTACTTCAGAGGGGTTGGGGAAGAAGGGAGACCTATACCTAGCAAGCAGGGCATCCCTGCACAGGAAAGGGACCCCCAGTACTGCTCATGGGTCTAAAGGAACCCATGGTGGGCAGCGCAGACTGCCTCAACAGAATCTGCCAGTAGCAGAGGAAGCCACTAGTCCAGGTACACATCCAGGACCTAGAGTTACATTTTTTTGAATGCAACCAGTGGGGCCATGAGGCATACAGATATCCAGAGGCAAAGGGGGGAGCAAAAGGTGAGAGAGTCAGTAAGTGGAAAAGACAAAATGCCAATAGTAGGTTGTCTTGAGACAACAGGGGTACTGAACTACCATCCTGCAGATGTCCTGATAGGGATTGATTTTGATGAGGTAGTACCATGTGTTTATGCAGTTACATGCAGTCAGGGTTTGAGAAAAGCATGTGGGTCTGGTAGCCTGGGGAGACCCAGACAGACCGCATACTTGCAGCCACGACTGGGGAGGTGGTTACTTCAGGGCGGGTGCTACTCTGTAGCAGTGAGACTGAAGGTGAGCTCTGCTCTCAGACCCTACATTGCAAAACCTGAGAAAGGTTGGTAGTGAGGCACCTGATTCTCAAGGGAAGGGGCAATCTGTTTACTGGGACCAAGGATTACTGTATAAAGAGAGGACCCCTGAGGGAGGGCTAGAAGGTGAGAGAATACAGCATTTGGTAGTACCCAATTGCATCCAAACCACATTGACAGGGGAACCTCTGACAGGTTGTTACCCTTGTGGGCATTGTTCTAATTGTGACAAGATAAACAAAACCAAACATTTTTCTAGCAGAAACTGTCCAATGGTTTATGATCTCAGATTTTTTGCAAACTGTAGCACCGATTGGGTTATTTATTTAGCTACCTGCCATTGTGGTTCATTTTATGTAGGAAAAACATCTAGACCACTGAAAATCAGGATTTCGGAACACATCAGTAACATCAAAAATAAGAGGCAGACTAATGCTCTATATAAACATCACTCAGTACATGTTTCTGCCAAATTTACCTTCACTATTATTGATAAAATTGTTGGCAACAAGCACAATAAAACTGGGTTTCATTCCATTCTGAACACCAAAGAAAAAAAGTGGATAATTAAACTGGGGGGATTATTCCCACCTGGACTTAATGAAAATCTTTGATTGGATTCAATTAATTTACAATGTGTCTATGTGTGTGTAAATACTCTTGCTCACCATTATGTATGTAAGTAACACTGAGGAAGGCTGTGTTTGTTCCTGCCGAAACCGGTTTGTTCTTTTCTGTAATGATTTAATTTTCATTACAATATTTTTTGAACACTGTATGCTGGCTCTGTGTGTTTTTTATCTTGCTTCTAGCCATAGCCCATGATATTCCCTCTGCAGGTCATATGGGCATAAAATGTACAAAGAGACAATATTATGCCAAACTTTTATTGGCCTGGAATTTCCAATGATGTAACAGGGGACTACAGGACCTGTAAGTAGTGCAAACAGGTAGACAAAGCAGGAGACAAGGTGAGAACTCCTTTGATGACTTTGCCTGTGACTGAGGAGCCATTTCGGAGGGTAACTATGGGTATTGTGGAGCCAATGAGTACCCCAAGTTCCACAGGGAAAAAGTATATCCTAGTGGTAGTAGATTACGCTACAAGATACCCTGAGACAGTGGGTTTGTCCTCCATTGAGGAAGAAAAGTTGGCAAATGCTTTGTTCGAGATTTTCAGCAGGGTAGTTTTCCCAAAAGAAATACTGACTAACAGAGATGGCAATTTCATGTCAGACCTTCTAGCTTGTCTGTGGATTTACTGTGGGCTGAAACATCTGAAGACCACCCCATACCATCCCCAGACTAATGGTCTTGTTGAGAGGTTAAACTCTACAATCAAGTCCATGCTATGGGCATTTGCAGACCAGTTTAAGAGGGAGTGGGACAAATATTTGCCCCATCTATTGTTTGCTTACAGAGGGTTTCCCCAGAAATTCACAGGTTTTCACCCTTTGAGTTGCTGTATGGGCATAGGTTGTGGGGACCTCTAGATTTAATTTGTGATGAGTGGGAAGATGAGTGTGAATCTCACAAGGAGTCTGTTGTGGCATATATCCTAAACCTCAGGACAAGGCTCAGGGAACACATGGGCTAGGCCCAGGAGAGCCAGGCAGACGCCCAACAACAGAAAAAGGTATGACAGGAATGTTCGAGTTACAGAGTATGCTGTAGGGCAGCAGGTAATGGTTCTCATTCCTGTCAGACACAAGAAGCTACAAGCAGCTTGGGAGGGACCCTACAAGATGGTAAGAAAGGTAAGTGATGTTAACTACATGGTGAAACTGCTAGGCAAGAGGCAGGAGCACAAATTGTACCATGTTAACATGATGAAACCTTACCATGATAGGGAGGCCCTTGTGCTAAAAATTTGCAGCGGATTGCAAGAGGAGGCTGAGAAAGATCTGGTGACTGATCTCCTCAGTGAGGTTTGGACTGACACCTCAGTGGAAAGCATAGCAATGTCCCAGTAGTTATCTTCTACCCAGGTTCGAGAAATCCAAGCAGTGTTATAAGAGCTTGGGGACATGTTCATTTTGAATCCAGGGTGCACCCACCTGGTGCAGGACCAGGTGGTTACACGACCCCAAACACCTATTAGGCAGGCCCCTTATAGGGTGCCTGAGAGAGACAAACAGACTCTGAGGGAGGAGATACAGGAGATGTTGGAACTACGGGTAATTCAAGAGTCTAACAGTCCCTGGGCCTCCGCAGTGGTGCTGGTGCCAAAGGAGGATGGCAGCACCAGGTTCTGTGTGGATTACAGGAAATTAAATAGTCACACAGAGTCAGATGCTTAACCCATGCCTAGGACAAATGAGGCCCTAGAGAAGCTGGGTTGGGCTAAGTATCATACTGCCATTGATCTTAACAAGGGTTACTGGCAGGTGCCCTTGACTCCCAGTGCTAGAGAGAGGTCAGCCTTTGTGACTCCTTTTGGCTTGTATGAGTTCACAAAGATGCCCTTTGGGGTGGTAAATGCCCCAGAGACTTTGCAGAGGCTGGTAGATCATATCCTAGCAGGAGCAGGAGGGTTTGCCCTTGTTTACCTAGATGATATTGCTATCTACAGCCATTCTTGGCAAGATCACCTTTAACATGTCAGGGTGGTGCTGGGCAGACTACAGAGGGCAGTGCTAATCAAGTCCATCAAATGTCAGGTGTGTATGTCAGAGGACTCCTACCTGAGACATAGAGTGGGTAGTGGTAAGATCAGGCCAGAACCTGCCAAAGTGGAAGCTATTCCGGCATGGCCTGCACCTGTTACCAAAAAGCAGGTGAGGACATTGTTAGGGACAGCAGGGTACTACAGAACGTTCATTCCCACTTATAGTACCATAGCTGCTCAATCCAGAGACTTGACAAGGAAGAATAGGCCAGATAAGGTATTGTGGACCCCAGTATGTGAGCAGGCATTCCAGAAGCTTAAAGAAGCTTTGAGAAGACCCCCTGTGTTAGCCAGTGTAGATTACAGTAAATAATTTGTTGTGCAGGTGGACGCTTTGAACCATGGGGTGGGGACTGTACTTAGCCAGATTTCTTCAGCGGAAGAAGAGCACCCAGTGGTTTATCTCAGTTGTAGGCTCCAACCAAGGGAAGAATGCTATGCAGCTGTAGAAAAGGAATACTTAGTCATAGTGTGGGCACTGCAGAAACTTCATCCTTATCTGTATGGAAGAAAATTCACTGTAGTTACAGACCACAATCCCCTAACATGGCTACATAGAACCAGCCAGCAAAATGCCAAGTTGCTAAGATGGAGCCTATGTTTGGAAACCTATGATATGTCAGTGCAGCTCCGTAGTGGGGTTAGCAATGCTAAAGCAGATGGGCTCTCAAAACAGGGAATGGGGTAAGGTATATTCAGATAGACCTAACCCTCACAAGCAGCATTTCTCATAAGGTTGCTTGAAAGACTAGCTTGAGTTCTGCTGGGGGGGGGGGGGTGGATGATATGTAAAGATATGTGAAGGCTGCCAGCCTAACTAGATAGGATTTTGTAGATAGTTCTATCATTTGTATATATTAATGTAAGCCACATGATTCTTTTCTTTGTTAAATGTTGAACTTCAAAAATGTAACCACATTGCACTTTGCTGGAGGAAAGCTGGTAAGTCAAGCATTGTATAATTGTTTGATCACAAAACTCGGAGCTGAGATGTCTGGGTGAAAGAATTCTTGCTATTATTTTAAGACCAGAGTTAATTGCTAGAGTTTGCATGTATAATGTCTTTTATTGCTGTAGCTTCCTGACCAGGTGAAAGATCAAAAGGGCTGCTAAACTCTGAGTTTCTGTTAGCCTTTGAACCAGACAAAAAAAGATGTAATCTGAAATGAGTCAGTAGTACTGTGTTATCAATTTAAGGACAGAGAGAGAGAGATAGAGAGAGAGAGAGACTCAGAGCATTTGGCATTTGTTTTCAGAACTGACAACATGACCAGCACTGCTTCACTCTATATGTAAGTTTATTTTAGAACTGTGTTTGCTCTTAGATATAGCTAGGAAACAGGAAGATTAGACTAGTTATTTTCTGTATTGATGTCAGAACTATTCTACTGTATTATTTTAAGCATTTCTCTGTGATCTCTGAACTCTTGACTAGCACTGTGTAGTAAGAAGTATAGGTTCATAGGTTCATACCAGGCTATCTGCCCTAGGGCATTTATAAGCCTAGCCAGAGTATGTTTGGCTTTCGCCACCCATTTTAAATTAATTTTGCTATGCCCTTTTTCGAGGTTAGTATACTGTGCCTCTGTCTAACAGTGACACAGAAGTGATACCCGGGGTAAACCTATGATCTCCCATCCACTCATCAAGATTCCTCTTGAAGAGAGTCAATGAGGGACTCTGACTAACCTGGACTAGGATTTTATTCCAGAGTGAAGGGAGCCTCTGGGTTATGAATCTGTCCCTCCAGCATGTCCTATTTATTTCAGTGCTGAGGTTCAAGTCTCTCGAGCATGTAGCTCGATGGGATTTGGATTTTTTGAGGTGCAGCATGTCCCTTAATTCCGGGTTGGACATGGCTTTATACGTCAGGCACAGGTCGCCTCTGAGCAGGCGGTATGCCACTGAGTAGAGCTGGCGTTTCTTTAACCAGGCAGCATATGGCATCTGTTTGAGCCCTTTGATCCTCTTGGTGAGGTACTTTTGGGGTCTTTCCAGTTGCTGCAGGTGTTTGGTAAGGTACATCCCAAAAGGGGCATTGTACTCAATTATGGGCCTGATGAGGGATGAGTAAGGAGGCACAATGACCTCCCCTAATCTAGATGTGAATCCCTTCATGATTAGGTGGGCTATATAAAATGTTTTTCTAACCACTTTGGCCACGTGGTTGTCAAATGAGAGATTGCTATCAACTTGGGTCCCCAGGTCCCTAATTACTTCTTCTGTACTTAATGGATTACCACCTATGTGGTAATTTGTGGCACTGTTTTTGCCAAAGGGATGACTATACACTTTTGGCATTTAGCTTGAGGCCATGGCTCTGGCACCAGTTGTCTGTTTCTATGAGGCCCTTTTGGAGGATGCTTGTGTCGGCTGGAGAGTCGATTATGGTGCCCAGTTTGCAGTCATCTGTGAACTTGGTCAGCCACAGTCCTTCTGTGTTGGCCTGTACCTCCGAGAAATATATACCGAACAAGAGAGGCCCCAGGACTGAGCCTTGTGGGATGCCATTTGTAACTGGTTTGGAGTCTGACATGGCTCCAGCAATTCTAACCATGTGGATTCTGTCCTTGAGCCAGTTTGCAACCCATCTAGTGACATAAGGGTTTATATTTAAGCTGGTGAGCTTATCTATAATGCCCGAGTGGGGTATTGTACGAAGGCTTTTGCGAGGTCCAGGTAGGCTGTGTGGATCACCTTCCTTTCGTCAATGGCCTTGGTGACTGTTTCCAAGAAGTCGACCAGGTTTCAGAGGCAGGATCTGCCCTTAACAAAGCCGAACTGGGTAGGATCCAGTGTCTGTAGGTCCCCAATATCTTTATTTATGAGGTCCATGATGATCCTTTCCATAGCTTTGCAGACCAAGCTAGTCAGGCTTATGGGGCAATAGTTTCCAGGGTCCATTGAGGCACCACCTTTGTGGAGAAGGACCACTGTTGCTGTACGCCACTCTTTGGGTACATATCCTGTAGTAAGGCTGAGATTGAACAGTAGTTTTATGTTTGGGTTTAGCTCTTCTTGGAGTTCATGTAGGATGCAGCCCGGGACACTCTCTGGTCCCATTGATGTTGTGTTTTTTGCATTGGAGAGGGCGGCTCTTACCTGAGCATCTGAGATGTCAGGGGGGCAGCACTCTGCTGGGATAGATATTTGCCCTTTTGATGGGGAAGGGGGGGGGAGAAGTTTGCGCTGAACCTGTCAGCTAGGATGTTGGCAATGTCTGTGGGTTTGGTGTATTTTTTGTCATTTTGGACTAATTCTGAGCATATCTGGGAATTCCCACCCAGGTTCCTGACATAACTAAAGAAAGCCTTGTGATTATCCTTAGTGTCCTGTGCAATTTTTCTCTCGAAGCTGGCCTTAGATGATTTTATGAGTGCCCTTAATTTTTTGCTAATACTGATCAGAGATGCCTTCCCTTTTTGGGATTTTGCTCTATCATGTAGTAGCTTCCTCCTTCTATTGTATAGTTTGTTTATGGCTGGGGTCCACCAGACAGGACGTCTGCCTTTGGAGGATTGGGTCATGGTTTTATTTGGGATTGCATGATCCATGCATTCCTGAAGGTGTTCATAGAATGCATTTATAAAGGATTCTGCGTTCTGGGCCGTATTTTCCACAGGCCCAGGGGCTTTGAAGGATTCCACCTCAGTTTTGAGGAGTGTGAAATTTGCTTTAGAAAAGTTTTTCACTGTGGTTTTCTGGGCAGGGGGTGGGGTCAGGATGTGAATATCCAGTGAGATCAGTTTATGGTCTGATCTTACCAGTGAGGGATACACTTCTGGTCTGGAGCATAGAGTCCCCATGTTGGTGATGATCAGGTCCAGTATGTTTTCCCCTCTTGGTTCCATAGCATTTGAGTTTATGAATTCTAGGAACCTTTGGGCTAGGGTGTTGGAGCTAGAGTAAGACAGGGAAGGTAAGAGAGTAGTAAGACAGGCACTGGTTGGACAGAGAGGGTGCTGGAGGTTTTAGCCTGACCTCTAGGCTGAGATTTGGACCTTATAGCTGTGCCAGTGGGGAGTTTTATTGGGGATATGGAGAGAAAGGAAGAAACCAGACCCAGACTGACTGTGATCTTTGTGTGCTCTTAAGGGAAATTGTACTGTGTGTGTGTACTTGTTATCCTTCCAATATTGCATGTATTGTCTTGTGTTTTTATTATTTATTATTAATTTTTTTAAAAACCTTTCAACTGTGGCTGTTTTGTGTAGAGTGCAATCAGACCTCTGCACGTACGGCTACTGCACAGCTCAAAGGCATCAAGGAATTACAAAAACATAGTAGAGGCAGCAAACAGTGGACCAAAATCCATTTATTGAAGGAAGGAGGAAAAAACATACTGGTTTCGGCCCTTAGACCTTACTCAGTGTTAGTTACAAACACTGAGGAAGGCCTAAGGGCCGAAACCAGTATGTTTTTTTCCTCCTTCCTTCAATAAATGGATTTTGGTCTACTGTTTGCTGCCTCTACCATGTTTTTGTTTTGTGTAGAGATAATTTAAGCTCTAGTGTACATTGCATGTATATAGTGATACTGTACCAAGCCACTCCAATAGTCTTGCTGTTCAGTCACACTTACCA
>NC_056729.1:1051640986-1051788486 GCF_019279795.1 Protopterus annectens | reverse complement strand
AGTATATACTGACTCTACATTGATTATTAGCAAGATGATGTCAGCTTCAACAAGAATGTTTTTTATTTTTCTCAAAAAGTCCATAGAATCTTTTAAATATGATCTGTCCTTCTCGGCAAGGGGGTGTAATAGATAATCTAGATATATGGTTGTTGCTTCTGTAAGGGATCCCTGCTTGCCACCACAAGTCTGTATGGTGGGTTACCTTTATTTTTATGAGGTTTTGGTATTTCAAAAAAACTTAAGCAAATGTGTTCATGGGGTCCATAAATAATTGTACAACTTTTCTGTAATCAGACCTTCCTCATATAATGTCGTAAGGTTGGTATTCCAGTCACTGTATGCTCTCTTTTTTCCGTCCAAAGTATAATTCTCATAAAAATTCATGTCATTCAGCATGTCATCTATTGTCAAACTGTAATTTATAGTATCAGTCACTGGAATCCCCCCCCCCCCCTTGTCAGCCTTCATTATGCATCTAGACTTGTCACGCCCCAGTTCATAGGTTCATAGGTTCATAGGTTGGTACTAGGCTATCAGCCCTAGGGCCTATACAATCCTAGCCATAACAATCCCCTGGCTATTTCTTCCCACATTATTTACTTTCCTGGACCCCTGTCTAGCAGGGCGACTGACATGATCCCTGGGGTGAATTTCCTTTCTCCCATCCAATCGTCAAGGTTCCTCTTGAAGAGGTCCAAAGAGGCACTCTGCTTGACATGTATGGACAATCTATTCCAGAGTCTGGGGAGTCTCTGGGTCAGGAATCTATCCCTCCAGCATGTTTTGTTTATCGTGATGACAAGGTTTAGATCCCTGGAGCGTGTAGCTCTGAGGGATTGGGATTTCTTTGTGTAGCATGTCCAACAGCTCTGGGTTTGACATGGCCTTGTATGTTAAGCAGAGATCGCCTCTAAGTAGACGATATGCGACAGAGTATAGCTGGAGTTTTTTAAGGCGGTCAGCGTAGGGCATCTGCTTTAGGCCTGTGATTCTTTTAGTGAGGTATTTCTGAGGCCTTTCCAGTTGTTGCCGATGTCTTGAGAGGTACATACCAAATGGGGCGTTGTATTCTATAATGGGTCTAATGAGGGATGAGTACAGTGGGACAATGACCTCCTTTTTTCTGGATGAAAAGCCCTTTGTGATGAGGTGTGCTACATAGAAGGATTTCCTGACTGTTGTGGCGATGTGGTTATCGAAGGTGAGACCACTGTCCACCTGTGTCCCTAAGTCTCTTATCACACTTTTGTTATTTAGTGTACTGCCACCTATATGGTAATTCATGGATAAATGTTTTTTCCCAAAGGGGATAACAATACATTTCTTGGCATTGAGCTTGAGCCCATGGCTCTGGCACCAAGCATCTGTTTCTGTAACGCCCTTTTGTAGAGTATCCACATCATTTGGGGATTCAATAATGGCTCCCAGTTTGCAGTCATCTGCAAACTTTGTTAGCCAGAGTCCCTTAGTGTTGACCTGTACTTTAGAGAAGTAGATGCCAAACAAGAGCGGCCCCAGGACTGAACCCTGAGGTACTCCACTTGTCACTTGTCTGGAGCTGGATTTGGAGTCGGCTACTTTTACAGTGTGGGTTCTATCAGTAAGCCATTTAGCAACCCATTGGGTGACATAGGGATTAATGCCCAACTTAGTAAGTTTATCTATGATTCCAGAGTGGGGGATGGTGTCAAAGGCCTTGGCAAGGTCTAGATAGGCTGTGTGGACCACCTTACCCTTGTCCATAGCTCTGGAGACTGATTCAAAGAAGTCAATCAGGTTCAGGAGACAAGATCGGCCCTTCACAAACCCAAACTGGGTGGGGTCCAGTGTTTGAAGGTTGCCAATGTCTTTGTTTATAAGTTCCATGATAATACGCTCCATGGCCTTGCAGATAAGGCTTGTCAAACTGATGGGACGGTAGTTTCCAGGATCCAAGGTGGATGCCCCCTTGTGGATTGGGATAACTGTAGCTCTGTGCCACTCAGTGGGCACGAAACCTGAGGTGAGGCTATGATTAAACATGACACAGGTGAGGTGCTAGTTCATATTGTAGTTCATGTAGTACACAGCCCGGGATGTCATCTGGTCCCATGGGTGCTGTATTCTTGGCTTTAGAGAGTGCATTTTGTACCTGTGTGGCCGTTATTACTGGAATTTGGCAATCTTCCAGTATTGAGATGGGCCATTTAGGGGGTGAGAGGGGGGTGAAGTTGGCACTGAATCGATCTGCCAGGATATTGGCAATATCCTTCGGATCAGTATATTTAATGCCATTCTGTTTTAGCTCAGAGCAGATCTGAGCATTGCCATTTAGATTCTTGACATAGTTATAGAATGCTTTGTGGTTGTCTTTGGAATCTTTGGCAATTTTATTTTCGTAACTAGCTTTGGAGGATTTTATGAGGCATCTCAGTTTCTTACTGAGGCTAGTAAGGAGTTTTTGCATCCTGGGATTTTCCTCTTTTCTGCAAAAGTTTCTTCCTTTTGTTGTAAAGTTTGTTTATGGCAGGGGACCACCAGATTGGCTTCCTTTTTTTGGATGAGAGCATTTTGGTTCTATTTGGGATGGCACGATTCACGCATAAGTGGATGTGCTCATACAGTGCCTTAGTGTAGGATTCAGCAGTTGAACTTTCAGTTCCCGTCTGCATGGGTGTCATGAAGTTTGTCACTTCTGACTTGAGTAGCATGAAGTTGGCTTTGGAGAAGTTTTTATGGTGGTTTCTTTACTGGGGGGTGTGGGTGGGATGTGGATGTTAAGGGTGATTAGCTTATGGTCAGACCTGACTAACAAGGGGGTGACCATAGGTATGGAGCATTGATTTCCCATTTTGGTAATGACCAGGTCTAGGATATTGGAGCCCCTGGTGGGACTATGGATTAGTTGATCCAGGGCGTTGGAATTTATGAATTCCAAGAACCGTTGTGCAAAGGTGTTGGGACATGAGTAGTTTTCCCAGTTAATGGCAGGGTAGTTAAAATCATCCAGTATTAGGGTGTTTGGTTCTATCTTAATATTTTTCAGTATGTTTAAAAAGGTGTAGTGAGAATCTTGGGGTATGGTGGGGGATCTGTAGCAAGCTACAATTTGGATTGCAGTCTTACCTAGTGTTAGTTGCACTTGGAGAATTTCAGACACATTGTGTTGGCCAACTAGCCTGGTGGTGTGAATATCCTTGGTGAATATTGACACTCCTCCACCTTTAGTGTTTCGGTCCTGGTTTGGTGGCCGAAAAGTGTGGTAAGAGTTGTAGCCTGGTATTGCAGGGGTGCTCTCTGGAGCCTTGAACCAGGTCTCAGTTACTGCATAGATATCGATGTTCTCCATTTTTAGGAGTGCCTCGAGAGAGTGCATTTTGAGGTTTAGACTTCTAGCATTGAGTAGCATTACCTTCAGATTTTGCATGCTTCTACCTGTTACAGTGGTAGTTTTGTCCTTTGAAGTTTGCCTAAAAAAGGCACTATAGGTGTGGCAAGAGCCTTAGCCAGTAACCTGAATCCCAGGGGCGACAGGTGCAGACCATCTCTGGCAAAGCATCGTGGTCTGTCAATCATGTCATCCCAGGCAGACAGATACTGGATCCCCTTTGAATGACACCATAAGCTTAGCCAATTGTTGAAGTCAATCATTTTATCCTTATATTGTGGTATCATTCTGGGCGAAGGCAGGATGCTACTCAGGGCTAGGGTCATACCTGCCTGGACCACATGATCTGAGAGCTCTTCCATGTCTCTTTTCATGTAGTCCAGGGAGGTACGTCTCAAGTCATTCACTCCAACATGGACAATGACAGAGTCATATTTGTACTTGTTGTGGAGTGACTTGAGTGCATGCGTTATGTGGCGGATCCTGGCACCCGACAGGCAGCTGACTGTAATTTTCTCTTTATTCAACCTGGTGAGAGGGACATCAGTGTGCCGGACTATAGAGTCACCTATGAATAAAGTGTTAGGTACATTGTCTTGCCTTAGGGGCTGTTGCTGGGTGGCACACTGGTGTTGTGAACTATGTGACACATTGGTTGTGATTGGTGTTTGTTTGCGTTTCAGCTTCAGAGGTCTTTGTTGCTTGGGCAGGTTACAGTTAAGGGCCTCTGCATATGTGGATTTAGTGTTGCTATATGCTTTTCTCTCTTCATGTGTGAGGTTAAAGTACCTTTTCTTTGGTGGTTTCTGGAGCAATTTTCTAATGTGTATTTCACATTTTACTTCAAATGCAGTAAGCATTTGGTGCATGGGAGGAAAATAGCTGCTGGATCTCTTTATCGACTCATCATGGGTTTATTTTCACAATTCTTAGACTTGCCATAGAATTGTACTTTTAAGTTCAGTTTTCTCACATAACTCTTGAGGTCTATAAGTACCTGGGCTGTATCGCTTCTACAATTGGGTACAATGGTAAGCCCTTTAGAAAGTACATTTCTTTCATTGTCTGACAGTTCCTTTTTGGAGTAGTTCCAAATTAGCGGATAAGAAAGTGCTGTGGCTGGTTCCTCCATCTGATCCTGGGACCTAGACTGTAGTTGGGATTGCCCAGGTACCTCATTTCCCTTGCCCCAGTCCAGTGTTTGGTCCTCCTGCTGCCTTGGGGGTTCCTGGATGGAGTTTGAGAGCACTGAAATTCCTCTTGTGCCCTCTGGAACCTTGGTGGATTATAGTACTATTCCTCGTGGCTCTGGTAAAAGTGACTGGCCCTTAGGCTCTAGCATTGGCCTTGGCATTGGTACTGGTGTTGGTTCTGGTACTGGTATGGTAGTTGGTGTCTGTTCTACTGAAAAAGTTCTTTCTTATGATGAAGGTCTGAGTAGCGGTGCTGGTGCTGTTTGTGGCAGTGGTGCTGCTGCTATTTGTGGTAGCTGAATTGTTGGTGGTCTCACTTGTCTTTTCAATTCTGCTGTTCTTCCATTATCCTCTGTTGGTGATTCTGGTCCATTCTGTGGCTCTGGTCTCTGTTCTGATCTAAATCCACTTGTTCCATACCAGGTCTCTGAGGTGTGCTGGTGGCTAGGGGTGCTTTTGATGATGGAGGGACTTCCTGTTGTTCTTGTACAACACCCCATCTGGTTTTGTGTGGTGATCTTCAATGCAAAAATCCCATTGAGGTCTGTTGCCATGGTGGTAATTTCTTCTATTAACCCTGTTATAAATCCTGTAATAGTTAGAACCCTGGTGGTTGTTGGTTTTCCTGTTTCTAGGTAAGCCTTTCAGGGTCCTCCTTGTCCTCCTGATCTCTTTTCATCTTAGTGATCTCACGTTCTTTTACTGATTGCTCATATATTTTCACTTTCTCTTTCAGAACTTTGAATTTTGCCTCAAGGTTGTCATGGTTCTCATTCTCAAAAGTTGCTTCCAATTCATTGATTAAAGTTTTAGTTGCTTCCTGTGAAGTCAAGTTGTTTTTCAGAAGTAGATGAATTAGTTTGTAGCTGGGATGTTCCAGGATGCCATTCCATTCCTTTGATAGTGAATCTTTCATATTTTTCCACATGTTTTTTTTTTTTTGGGTCTCAAACCTCTAGGCATCCTTTTCTTATCCAAGCTTTGTTCCAAGTTAATATATTCCCAATAAAGCTCTTTCAGGCATTTTAGCTGCTTCTTTAGTTTTGAGAAAGTCTCTGAATTTTCATTACCTGGGTCAATTCTTCCCTTGCCCCTGTTAGTATCAGCCTGAATCTGATTTGCTTCAGTTTCATCCCAGGATGGTGCCGATAACAAGTCTTTCATCCTACTGTTTCCATGATATGAATGGTGTATGATTTTATAGGTTTCTGACTGTGTTTTACTCTAAAATTCTTTAATAGATTTATCATTTGAGATGAATACTTATGTACACACATATATATATATATATATATATATATATATTTTTTTTTTTAAGTGTTTGGTAGCTTTTCATTTAGGATTTGTTTACTGTACTACATTTTCTTAAATAACATGTATTTTTTTAGGCCAACAAAATTTAGAGTTATATATTTTTTAACTTAATTTTTAGTTGCTTTTCCCACTTGACACACAAACCTAAAGAAGATCTAATAGACAAAAATCTATCTTAAAAATGTTAAAAATGTTTCTGAATGTTAGTAGAAAAGATTTCTAAGGAATTTTGTTGACTTGTGTTACCTTTTTCTTTTTTTAATACTACAATGAAATGCTTTCAGGAAGTTTTAGCAATTATGTAATGTATAATAATTTTTAGTTTAGTTTAGTTTAGTTTAGTTTAGTTTAGTTTAGTTTAGTTTAGTTTAGTTTAGTTTAACATATCCTGGAATCACACAACTTGAAGTAGGGCAGCACTGTGTCGAATATCACACTGGTGTACTGGGGAAGGGGTATTTAGCTAGTAAACATGCTAATTGTATTTTACAACAGAACTACCCTAGTAAACCACTCCCATACTTTTAAACATGCCTTTAAAAAGGTTTAAATCAGGTATATAAATCTTCTTCTTCTTTCGGCTTTTTCCCGGTTAGGGGTCGCCACAGCGGATCACCGTCCGCTCATGATTGGCAGTGGAGTTTTACAGTGTCGAGTTGCCAGCCCGGAGCCCACCCTTCCACAGAAGGCACACACATGCATGCACTCACACCTAGGGCCAATTTAGTGTGTCCAATCCACCTACAGCATGTCTTTGGGATGTGGGAGGAAACTGGAGCACCCGGAGGAAACCCACGTGTATATAAATGAAATAGTGAATTTCTACACTTGTTTTTTCAAGTACTATTTGTATGACTGTTTTTGTGTTTTTAATAAAGAAGATTCAACTTGAACTAGCTGTTGATTCCATACTTTCATTAGTGGATTTATATTTTGGAAAGATTTTAAAGAAAGTATTTCTACCACCTGTTATTATTTGGGATATTCACAATATGGTTTTTATTAGTTGCCTGAACTCTAAGGAACTCTAGGGAATATTATTTCTTGCACACAGAGAAGTTTCCTCATTATTTTTTGTTGGACCCAGTATATTGACATACTGGGTTTGTGACACTTCGAGGGACACCACAGAGACTGTTTTTTTTATTATAGCCTTGCACTGTAGGTGTGCTATCTTTGGCTTTAAACCATGTCTCAGTGACTGCACAGATGTCAGCATTCTCTAGGTGGATAGAGCTTGTGCAGGGCGTGGAGTTTCTTGTTTAGACTCCTAGCATTGAGCAGTAAGACCTTCAGATTTTCTTGGATTTGATTTGCTATGTTGGAAGTGCTTTCAGTTTGGCATTGCATTAAAAAAGGCACTATGGGGAGGGCAATGTTTTAGTTAATATTCAAAAGCCTAGAGGGGAGAGTTGTAGACCACCCCAGGCAAAGCAGCATGTTCTATTGACCATCTCCTTCCATGTTGAAAAATAATGCCACCATTTATAATGAAACCAGAAGCTTAGCCAATTTTTAAAGTCAGTCATCTTCTGCTCATACTGTGCAGGCAAAATTCTGCTCTGTGCTAGGGTCATACTTACCTGGGACACATGATTCCAAGAGCTCCATGATGTATCTCTTCATATAGTCTAGGGGGGTACATCTCAAGTCATTTATACACAGACGGACTATGACTGAGTTATACCTGTACTTATGTTTCAATGGTTGGGAGGCTGGTATAATGGTTAAGCTGTTTACATTCCAAACACAAGGTACATGGCTGGATTCTCACAATGGACCATTGGCTAGGCTGAAAATGGACCACAAGGGCAGTTAGCCTAGTATTAAACTATGAACCTATTGACCTAAGTGCGGGTGTCATGTGGTGGATCCTTGCCTCTGATGAGCAATTGACCTTAAATTTCTTATTATGCAAACTGGTGAGAGGGATTATGTGGTGGCTTATGGTATGGGCTTAGAAACAGGGCCTCCATGAGATATGGCTGTATGTGTTGATGTGGGTGTTGTTTTGAAAGATTGCATTCAGGGCTGATGAGGCTACATATTCTGTGTACTTCATCTAGGAGGTTGTTGGGGTTTAGGAAGGTTACATTTAAGTACTTCAACATACGTGAGTCTTTCTGTCTGTTTTGTACAGCGTGTGATATGTGCAGAGTGTGTAGCACTTTTGACAACCTGATTGACATTAGAAGAGATTTTATGTGAGACCTTTACCTCCAGTGACATTGTGTAAATATATATTTCACATACCTTAACAGTTTGTTTGAGAATTAGCTGGTTGTCAGTGAACATGAAGCTATTTCAATATTGCATGAGAATGCCCATATCCAGAAAGTTGGTTACAGTAGTAGTGGGAAAGTTCATATCCATGTCAACAGGCCCTTTTTTATTGATTAGATGGTTGTGTTGAGATACAAAGTAATGTCAGGAATATTTAGTTTGCAACTCTGAGGCCCTTGTGTGCAACTACGTATTGGTGAAATGTCAAAGGTACTTTTACAAGACAAATGTCAACTTAAGGTGCCTGCATCTATACAGGGCACTTCCAGATACATTAGGGGAAATTACTAAAGTAGTCCCTGATGATTTATGAATAAAGTGTTTAGGGATGTACTCTTAAATTAGGTTAAACTGCGGCTAATCAAGCAGTGCTTACTGAAAAGAAAGAAAGAATTAGCTTTGACAAGAATGATGAAAAGAGGGGATTTACCTGATCATCTACTACCAGGCTACCACTAGTGCTGGTCTCATCACACGTTAATGCTGCTGGGATACAATGCCCCTTTGCTTCTTCCCTTATCAGAAGCAAAACAGTATCACCAGTCCCAAGAAGAGAAGCAGGCCACAGGCTTGGTGGTGAACAATAGTCTGTACCAGATTATGCAGGGGCCTATAGGCTTGTTATAACCTTTCCTGGTAGATGCCTTGAATAGCAACTAGACCAATCATGACAGGAAGGTCCCACACAGACACTCACTGCCCAATCAGAGACAGTCAGGAGTCAATGCCTCACTCCTTCTCTCTTAACAGGAGCAAAACGGAAGCACGAATTCCAACTTGGCACCCATGATGCAGTTATCAGGCTTTATGGTGATCAGCAGTCTCCAGGAAATAATATAACTATTCTCCTTCTCTCACAAAGAAACAGAAGCACTATCCCAATATGACTACCGAGAGGCAGAAAGGGGTATCTTTAATAATCAGTGGTCTTGGACTAGTTGTTGCAGATTTTAATGGTAAGATGGGAAAAAAAATGTGTTACTGTCCTAAGAGATGCAGAGTGCACTAAACATTTAAATATAAAGGGGGGGGGGGGGTAACTCAAGCTTTATCAATCTAAGAGGACAGCCACTAATTTTAAAAGAGCAAGCTAGATTGGAAGGAGGTAGGCACTTAGTAATCTGGCTCTATGCAATACATGGAGAGGGCCAATAAATTTAAATAATTGAAGGGGATTGACTTCATAAAATGATAATTTTGTGCTTACTGATACTTGCCAATGAAAGATGAAAGGGAAGGAAATATACTGTCAAATTAACATAAGGGCAGGTAATTAGAGAGACAGTTGACCTTTAAAGACTTTTGTGTGGCTGTAGTCTTTTAACTTGGTTTAAATATGCAATTGAAAGCAGAAATCAATTTAAACACACTGTAAAGAAAATACACCACAATATACAAAACAGAAGAAGGCAATTAAGCAATACAAATTACAAGAAAGCAAAAACAAGCTAATCTTTCCCTCAATGGAGTCTATGGTTGAGTCTCAGTAAGCTTTTACAATAAAGCCTAGAAATGCTTTATTTTACCCCTAAAATACGAGGTTTAGTTTCTTGCTCCACCCTCAGATCACAAGTAATTAATCATTATTGATCTGTTCTAATTTCTGTGTAATTCACAAGAGAAGCAGCTCTGGTCTCTTTCCTTGTTTAAATGTGCAATTGAACACTGAATGTAATTAAAACACAGTGTAAAAAAATTGCACAATAATATACAAAAGAGAGGAAGGCAATGAAGCAATAAAAAATTACAAGAAAGCAAAAACAAACTAACCTTTCTCACACACCAGTCTATGGCAGAATCTGAATGAACTTTCCCAGTAAAGCCTTTATCAATAAATAAACAAGACTGACTAGAGAGAGAGAGAGAGAGAGAGAGAGAGAGAGAGGTTCCTACATTCACAGCATATGGAATAAGTTACAAGTAAAACAAACCGCTACTTTGAATAACTTTAAGGCTAGTCTTAATGACTGGATAGAAGATGCAGATTTACAGCAGAAGTGTCATGTGCAGACCTACTTGATTAGAAGTGTGTGAAAAAAAGAGTCATGGACTTTTAAGTGTAGGTACTTAAAGATATATATATATATATATATATATATATATATATATAAATATATATATATATATATATATATATATATATATATATATATATATATATATATATATAGAATATATGTGTGAAATGAGAGGGAGTATAGAGGAATGGTGAGGTGGTGAGAATGCAGGGAGTAGAGGTGGAGAAAGTGAATGAGTTTAAATGCTTGTGATCAACAGTTCAGAGTAATGGTGAGTGCAGAAGAGAGGTGAAGAAGAGCGTACAGGCAGGATGGAGTGGGTGGAGAAGAGTGTCAGGAGTGATTTGTGACAGACGAGCACCAGTAAGAGTGAAAGGGAAGGTCTACAAGAGGGTAGTGAGACCAGTTATGTTATATGTGTTGGAGACAGTGGCATTGACAAAAAGGCAGGAGTCAGAGCTGGACATGGCAGAATTAAAGATGTTAAGATTTGCACTGGGTGTGATGAGGGTGGACAGGATTAGGAATAAGTATATTATAGGGTCAGCCCAGGTTGGAAGGTTTGGAGACAAAGCCAGAGAGGCAAGATTACATTGGTTTGGACATGTGCTGAGGAGGGATGCAGTGTATATTGGGAAAAAGATGCAAAGGGTGAAGGTGCCAGGTAACAGGAAAAGAGGAAGGCCTAAGATAAGGTTTATGGATGTGGTGAGAGAGGTCATGCAGGTGGTTGGTGTTAGAGAGCAAGATGCAGAGGACAGGAAGAAATGGAAACAGATGATCCGCTGTGGCTACCCCTAACAGCAGCAGCAGAAAGAAGAAGAATAAGACTTAAAGGTATATATGGCTGGACTTCCTATAGTCCCCATGATAACTTACCTAGTATTTTCATATGTTCCTTTAAATACCTTTAGAAGAACTGGGGGATTTGTTACTTGATGCATAAGTAGTCCTGCATTTTATGACCATAACAGTCTTCTGTTGTTGTGTTACAGATCTGTTCTGCAATTAATATCTTCTACTTAAGCTTTGTTGAGGCTAGCAGATGAGTAAACACACTTGTAAAAAAGCATGAATCAATCATTCTCAGACAAGGGAGGGAATGAGACAGTGGGACAGAGACAGAAAGGGACAGAGAGAAAACAGCTCAGTATGGTATGGAAACTATCATCCCCTGAGGTTATGTTTTATTAAACTGTTTTTTTTTTTTTTTTTTACAAAACAATAGCAACTACAAAGAAACTCATATTCTATTTTGATCACATCATTAAACTATTGCATTCATTTTGGTCTAGTCAATGTTTGTTTAGTTGGAAATTAGAGTGGACTAATAAGCATTCACTTCATCCATTGTCTGAACCATCTACCAATACAATAGTAGCAGTACACAACACATACAGAGATGAATAGAATTCTCTACATCATGAAGAATGTCAGTGCAACTGCACGCATTCAATAAGGAAACAATGCATATGTTACTACTTCATAAGGAAACAATGCATATGTTACTACTTCATAAGGAAACAATGCATATTTTACTACTTCACATTGTCCAGATGTGGTGTGGAATTATGAAGCCACTGAATTACTTGTTTGATGTCTGTTATTGAATACATTTGTTCCCATGTTAAGAAACTTTGAATCACTTAAAAGACACTTTTGTTATATAAGAATAATAAGTCCATGGTCAGCATTTGAATTCAGTTAAGATTCAGCTCTAAATCCTAAAGATGAAAAGCATGCCATGAGGTAATCTTAACAGGAAATAATAAAATAATAAGATAAATTGAAAAAAGAACTATATTTAGGAAAGGATCTGGCAGTTGCAGTACAGGAATGATATTAAATGGTGTTAATTCTGGTTCATTATAATTATTCATAATCTGTCTTAAGACCAGTCATACTGAGCCAGACTTGAGAACATTTAATTATCTTCTCAGTGGGATTCTTTATGCAAAGTACAATAAAGTATAAAAATGTCTCATGCATGACTAATTGTACCTTATATTTTCTTGACTTTATAAAGGTCCACTCATGACCAGTCTATGTATAGATGACCCTGAGCACAGTCATCTATCATTTTAATACTTATCTTCAAGGTCATGCTGGCTACAGCCCTTACTTTTACTGACATCTTTATCACCACAGTCAAGTTATAAACTTCACTGTTGACTGATATGTTCTTGAAGACAAATGATATCATTAGTGTGTGAGTGATTTCCATATTACATACACTTTGCGTATCCTTTACACTCCTCTCATTACTTTAGAGCAAGGTGTATATGTTTCTAGATCTTACCCGAAGCTCTTAAAGTGATCTTCAGTAAGGCAGGCTCATCCCAAACATTGCAGTTGTTTCTGCTGTGGCAGAGTTATAGGAACTGCCTGTATCCATGATATTATTGCCATTCAGTGCTATATTGCTGTGACCATGTTTAATAAAACAAAAAAGAAAAGAAAGAAAGAAATGGTACTTGTCTGCAACTAGAAGCAGCGCTTTGTTTTACCGTATCCATTTTTGTACCAGGACACGGAACAGACCAGTCCATCTGACTTGACTGTATTTGTCTATGTGTAAACATAAGTCCAGCATTCAGAATTGTATATAACTGGGCACACTATCATTTGTGGCATGATGCTTTGATGTATACCTCTAAAGGAAGTTTTACTGTTGGTATGCTTCACTGTTTTGGCTATTACTTTGTCACTGTTGCTATTAATGCTTTCTCTGAGGTCAATTTTCTCAGGAAATAACAAAAAAGGTCAGTTTGTCTTCTTTGTACTTATTCAACTTTGTGGGACCTTGGAATTCGAATATATACAGATCAGGAAGTATTTCAGCACTCCCTTGCTGGGAGATATACAAAAATAATGTAATTTGGATTTTGTGCTGTGCTCTTAATTATTATGCTGGTTAGATATTGTACTTTTGATACTTTGAATCCCAGTAAAGGAAGATTCAGTTTGTTTTTACATATCCATAAAATGTATTTATTTATTTATTTATTACATTTGATAACTGGGTTGGTGAGCTAGTCCTCAGACCCTTTTTAGTTATGACCTGTGAGAAAAGGGCAAGAATTGTAGTAACAATGCAAGACAGAACAGTGGAACAAATAACACGGTATTCAAGAATGTCTAAGATGATAAACAAATGCCAGTTAAAACACGATCTGATATACATGTTGATATTCACATTCTCAAACTTTAGTCTGCAAAATTTCAATAGCAGCAGACTAAACAAACAGAATATGAAACTGTTCTGGAGATGATAGCTATCATATGGTAGCAGAAGGAGAGAGATAGAGAGAGAGAGAGAGAGAGAGAGAGAGAGAGAGAGAGAGAGAGAGAGAGAGACAATGGCAAAATGTTTATTTATACAGTATACCATGATGTGAACAGAGCTTTAGGAGATACTTTGTTTTACTATGACAGCTGCTATCCCTTTGTTTAGTTTCCTATCTGCCTAATGCACTTCTGTTAAAGCAACTCAGCTTGTACTCATTTATGCATGTCATTCGACAAATGCCAGGCAAATGTTCATCCAACGTAGTGACAGCTATTATTTGAAATTCTCCAATGTATATTATTTTGTCGGTTTCTTCTTCCAAAGGTAATTATAGTTACAAAAATATTAGTATATTGTCATTTGTATACCTGCTTTCTGCCACACTTCCATAGGGTGATTTTAATTTAACTATTGTATAACAAAATAGTTTTCAATGTCTATATGTTCATGTTCTATAAAATACTCAGTATATAATTACATGTTCTCATGCATTCATGATACAATTAGCAATTGGGTAATGACGTTTTCTCAATATATGTAAATAACGTATCTTGTTTCCCTTTCTCGTGGCTGAAAAGGGCCCGCCATGTAGATCAGCCCAATCTTTCAATAACAAATGTAACATGAATAAAATTCATTTATCACCAAATTATTTGTAACACAGTTAAAAGCTATGAAAACTAAAAGTAACTAAATGAAAAATAAAAATGCAAACATACTGACACATTACAGCTATATACCTTACAGTACCTGGTGATCCATTTCTACAATGGCTCTTAAAAAGTTGTAATGTATCTATGCTTTTTATGAGACATTCCTAAATCAGACTGGCAAAAAATGTTACTGTAGCAATCCTTGAGTTAGATTGCTACACTGTACTTTTATGTGACATCCCTAAATCAGATTCACAAAAAAATAATATGATAGCAGTCCTTGTCAGATTGCAGTACCATACTTTTGTGTATCATCCCTAAATCAGATTGCTGCAAATATATCTTCTAGAGATACATTTTAGTACTTCATGAGCCTAGAGTACATGGCAGAAGCACAATCTTTTCTGAAGGAGCACGCACATGAAATATACTCTTTCCTAACTATGTAGTACATCACAACAGCTACAAGCAAGCAAACTCTGAGGGTAATGCTACTCAATGCTAGAAGTCTAAACTTCAAAATGCATTCACCCAAGGCACTCTTTAAAATGGAGAACATTGACATCTGTGCAGTGGCAGAGACCTGGTTCAAGGCTCCAGAGACAACCCCTGCATTACCAGGCTATAATTCATACCACACCTTTCGGCCACCTAACCTGAACCGATGCACTAAAGGTGGAGGTATGTCCATATTCATTAAGGATATCCACACCTCTAGGCTAGTTGCTCAACATAATGCATCCGAAATAATCCAAGTGCAACCAACACTGGGTAAGACTGCAATCCAGGTTGTAGCTTGTTACAGATCCCCCACCATGCCCCAGGATTCCCACTCTTCATTTCTTAAGATACTGGAAAATATTAAGGTACAATCCAATACCTTAATTATGGGTGATTTCAACTACCCCAACATCAAATGGGAAAACTACTCATGTACCAAATTATTTGCTCAACATTTTCTGGAATTCATAAATTCCAATGCCTTGGATCAGCTTATCCACACTCTCACCAGGGGCAGCAGTATCCTGGAACTGGTCATTACCAATATGGCTAACCAGTGATCCATGCCAGAGGTCAACTCCTCGCTGGTCAGATCCAACCACAAGCTAATCACCCTAGACATCCATATCCCACCCCCACCTCCCATTAAGGAAACCACCATCAAAAACTACTCCAAAGCCAACTTCATGACTCTTAAGACAGAAGTGTCACACTTCACTACACCCATGCAGACGGAAAATAGAGGTACAACTGCTGAATCTTACACAAATGCACTGTATAAGCATATACACAAGTGCATGGATCGTGCATATGCTTATGCTTCATCCCCAATGGAACCAAGACACTATCCTCCAAGAAAGGAAGCCAATCTGGTGGTCCCCTGCCATAAATAATCTCTACAACAAAGGAAGAAGCTGTTGAAAAAAGAGTAAAAATCCCAAGATTGGAGAAACTCCCTGGTCAGCCTCAGCAAGAAGCTGAGATCTCTCATAAAATCCTCCAAAGCCACTTATAAAATAAAATCGCCACTGATTCCAAAGACAATGACAAAGCATTCTACAGTTATGTCAAGAATCTCAATGGCAACACTCAGATCTGCTCTGAGCTACAGCACAATGACATTAAATATACAGAACCAACCGATATTGCCAACATCCTGGCAGATAGGCTCAGTGCTAACTTTACCCCCCCCCCCCATCCTCCAAAGGGCCCATCTTAATACTGGAAGAATGCAAAGCCCCTGTAATCATGGATAAATAAGTAAAGACCACACTCTCCAAAGCCAGGAACTCAGCATCCATGGGATCAGGCAACTTCCCAGGCTGCGCACTACACGTACTACAGAACGAACTGGCACCCCACCGAAGTACCATGTTCAATCATAGCCTCATCTCAGGCTATGTGCCTACTGAATGGCACACAGCAACGGTTATCCCACTCCATAAAGAGCGTGCCACCATGGACCCCAGAAACTATTGCCCCATTAGCCTGATGAGCCTGGTCTGCAAGGCCATGGAATGTATCATCTTGGAGATTATGAACAAAGACATAGGCAGTCTCCAAACCCTGGACCCCACTCAGTTTGGGTTTGTAAAAGGTAGGTCATTTCTACTAAACCTGATTGACTTCTTTGAAGCAGTCACTAGAGCCATAGATGAGGGCAAGGTAGGGCACAAAGTCTATCGTGATCTCGCCAAGGCTTTCAATACCATCCCCCACTCTGGAATTATAGATAAACTCACTAAACTGGGCATAAATCCCTATGTCGCAAGATGGGTGGCCAACTGGCTCACTGACAGAACCCACACAGAAAAAGTATCCGATTCCAAGTCTGACTTCAGACCAGTGATGAGTGGAGTACCACAGGGTTCAGTCCTGCATTTTCTCCTGTTTGGCATCTACTTTTCTGAAGTACAGGCCAACACAGAAGGTCTTTGGCTAACAAAGTTTGCAGATGACTGCAAACTGGGAACCATAATAAAATCACCCAATGATGTAGACATTCGACAAAAGAGCCTCACAGAGACAGATGCTTGGTGTCAAAGTCATGGCCCCAAGCTCAATGCCAAGAAGTGCATTGTCATCTCCTTTGGGAAAAACTCGGTACCCATGAACTACCACATAGGCAGTAGGTCACTAAACACTAAAAGTGTGATAAGAGACCTCAAGACGCAGGTGGACAGTAGTCTCTTCTTTGATAACCACATTGACACAGTAGTCAGGAAATCCTTCTACATGGCACACCTCATCACAAAAGGATTCCCCTCTAGAAAAAAGGATGTCATTATTCCTCTCTACTCATCCGTCATCAGACCCATTATAGAGTACAATGCCCCGATTGGCATGTGTCTCACAAGACACCTACAACAATTGGAAAGGCCACAGAAATACCTCACTAAGAGGATTAATGGCCTCATACAGATGCCATATGCAGACCGTCTCAAAAAACTCCAGCTCTACTCCATCTCATATCGTCTACTCAGAGGCGATCTCTGTCTAACATACAAAGCTATGTCAAACTCAGAACTGTTGGACATGCTACACTTAAAGAAATGCCAGTCTCTCTGAACCACATACTCCAGGGACCTAAACCTTTTCACCACAATAAGCAGAACATGTGGAGGGATAGATTCCTGTCCCAGAGACTTCCCATGCTCTGGAACAAACTACCCATTCATGTCAAGCAAAGCTCCTCATTGGCCCTCTTTAAGAAAAACCTTGATGACTGGATGGGAAATAGAAAATTCATCCCAGGGATCACTTCTGTGGCATTGCTTGACTGGGGCACAAGAAAATAATTTTCTTTGGTGGCAAAAACCAGGGAACCTTTTTGGCTATGCTTATATAGGCCCCAGGGCAGATAGCCTAGTACCTACCTACCTATGAACCTATTACAACATTAACAAGATGCAACACTGCTATACAAAGGATGCTGGGGAAGAGGATGGTGTTGATGCAATGGGATGCTGCTATCCTTCTGACCCATAAATTTGTCTGGACACAATGCTATTCCAGATAGCTAAAACAACTGCATTATATACAGAAGGCTATTTGCAGTCTAACACCTAATCCATATTTTGTTTTAAGTACCTATGGCTTATAAACGCTTTTCTGCACATCAAGTTGTCCTTCTTGGAGCAGTGTTTAGTACATGGCAAGTGCCTAGAACTTTTAGGGTCCAAGTAACAAAGAATAAATTAGACTATCACATCATTTCTGGCTACAGTTCACCTTCCATGTCTTCTTGCAATAATTACCTAAATGTTTCAGATAAAATTGCTATCTATCCCAACACTTTTATTCTAGATGATTTTACTTATCCATTAACTGGTAAACTTCTGCTGCTAATATAAATATGCCCTGTGCATCCCAGACTTTGTTAATACCAACTAGCTTGAACAATTTTTTAATCTTCCCAATATCATTAATATTGTTCATACAAACATGGCTCCCTACACCCCACCCTGTGTCTTCTCCATCCTAGTGAAATCTGCCCATAAGTCTATTATCTTCTTCTTTAAAACTGGTGGTGCCCACACTGAAAATACCATTGCCTTTAAGGATTTCTCAAAAACAAATCATTACAACCTATACAAGACTTAAAGAAATTTCAAATTAACCCAGTGCATTATTTTGATTTTATGGACTTCTTATAAGTTCATCGGTTCATAGAAGGTTACGAGGCAAACAGCCCTAGAGCCCTTACAAACCTAACCATATTTATCCCAATTTGCCCCAATTGTCGATGGTTAGGTGAGTGAAGTTCCCAGAGGTAAGGGTCTATGGTCAGGAGAGCCTGCAGGATTTTTTACAGGGAGGTGAAAACCCAGAGTCCCCCTGCCCACTCAGCCCCCCTCTCCACGCAGTCATGCCAGTGTCCCATTACTTTGCTGTTTCTCCCCAGTTGCCATAAACACCATTCAAAACTCTCAGTGTGCATACTGTTTTATGCTTTACTTCTACAATGATTACAGATATTTGGATTTAATTTACAAATTATATTTCAAATTTTATAGCACAATCACTGATAGACATTTGCTAAACAAAACAATAGTCTTATAATGAAAACAGACTTGGCACTAAAACCTCTCTACCTTTGAAACTCACATTAATTGAAACAGCATTGAAATGCACATTCAAAGAAAATGCATCTTGCCAGTGGCGGGTTAAGTATGCCTTTGGGCTATTTTCAAATCATAGGCCCCTTGCACACATTTTAGGACCACGCAAAAGTTCTTTAATACAATCAGGAAGGTGAATCAATTATAATATATAACAATTAAATTATATCCCTTCTATAATACAGCACCACTTGATAGTGTGTTTTAAATTTATAGTTTTGAACAAACCAATTGCAATGAAACAAAACATATGAACCAATTATGACAAACTGCCCAAATCAGAACATTTCAACCATAAAAGGCCACTCAAACTTCTGTCATTGCAATCCACCAATATCAGTCAACATGCACAATCTCTGCAGAAGTAAAAGTCATCTGAATAATTCCACATTAAAGAGATCTGAAACTAATAAACAGGTTGTTGCTAGAAAACAACCTTATATTTCACTGCTTCATCAACAAATTCAGTGCCTGCTGTCCTTGAAGAATACATTGCCTATGTTACATTAAAAAAAAAAAACAGTAAGCTGCTATATTGCAATATGGAATGGGTGGGAAGCTGAAGAACTGGTTCATAGTTACTAGCACCTCATGCAAAAGAGGCCATACTCAGGTCTGCAGCATCCCACCCCCTTAAAATACAAATCTACATGCTGTTGGAATAGAACCTATATCCCTCTGCATCAAGATGCAAGTATGCTAACTGCTATGCTACTAACACTGCTTTAAAATTCTATATGACAATAGTGATACCATTTGCTGAACAAAACAGTTATACATTTTAAACAGACTTAGCATGAGCAGCAGTAAACTTCTCTTCCCTTGTTCACAATTCCTTGAAAATGCACTTGAAAATAATTACACCTGCTAACTCTGACTTGAGCATTTCACTGTCACAGAAACACACACACACACACACACACACACACACACACACACACACACACACACACACACACACACACACACACACACACACACACACACACACACACACACACACACACACACACACACAAACCTCAAGCTCTTAATGCAGGAAATCTGGACAAAGCCTAAAATAAATAGGGACAGATTATAAATATTTCTGTCATGAACTTAGAAAATTGCTAGAATAACAGGATTTGAGTTAGTATGCAATTTTCTAAAGGATATGATGTCTAAAACTCAAATTTCTGGTATTATTTAGCAACTTCAATCCTTTTTAGGAGGAATATGGGGCAAAATTCTGGACATTCTGCAAAAACCTGGAAAGCTGAGGGGTATGTTACCTCCCTCTTATACATACACACACACACACACACACACACACACACACACACACACACACACACACACACACACACACACACACACACCTACAAAGGCCCCAGACTAGGGACACATTTAGAAAGTTGCTAAAATGATAGGATTTGTGTTAGAATGCATTTTCTGAAAGATATGAAGTCTAAAGCTCAAATGTCTGCCATTATTTTCTGACTTCATTCCTCAATGATTTGCCAGAAAAACACAGTTGTAGAGAAACCGAAATATGAGGAAAAAATCTTGATAATTGCAAGGCATACCTCTCACCATCTGATAGCAAGAAATCTGGGCAAAGCCATAATTAAAAGTGAGACAAATGCCCAAAAGTAGGACAGTTTTTAAGTATTGCACTTACAAACTTAGAAAGTTGATAGAATAACAGGTTTTGATTAGCATGAATTTTGTGAAGGGTATGAAGTCTGAAACTCCAATGCATATCATTATTATTTAACTTCTGTGTTTAATTATTTGCCATTGTTTTGCCAGAAAAATGCAATTTTATGAAAAACTGACCAAAAATATGAGGCAAAAATCTGGACATTCTGCAAAAATCTGCATAGTTGAGAGGTATGTTGTGTGGTGAACCCTCCCCCTTACTCACAGTCCTACCTCCCTCTTACTTACACATGAACACACACACACACACACACACACACACACACACACACACACACACACACACGCCTACCTATCTACTACTTACAAACACACACACACACACACACACACACACACACACACACACACACACAAGCATGCACGCACGCGCGCACACACACACACACACACACACACACACACACACGCACACACACGCACACACGCAAACACACACACACACACACACACACACACACACACACACACACACACACACACACACACAGAGTCCTACCTTAGCCTACCTACTTTTTACATACATGCATACACACCCCTACCTACCTACTTCTTACAACAACACACCCCTACCTATTTCTTACACACACCTCTTAAATACTTAAAAATACACACACACACACACACACACACACACACACACACACACACACACACACACACACACACACACACACCTACCTCTCAAGTGTACATTTGCCTATAGTCCAAACATCTTCTGGAATTCAAATTCTGCTTGGGCACGGAAGATGAAGATGTAAACCATCAGTCGGACAGATGCAGAAGATGAAAACAGGTCGCAAACACCTGTTCCATCTGTGCAACTGGATGCAATAGGTGTTCTTAAAGAAGAATGCCCTTAAAATATATATATATATATATATATATATATATATATATATATATATATATATATATATATATATTTTTTTTTTTTTTATTAAAATGAATCTCTCGACCAGCCAGTTCCAGGAGGGTGCAAGTGCACTCCCTTACACCTGCCCAGGGCCACCCTTGTTGATGGTAGTTAATACTGACTTCTTCTATCCAGGGAGGGCATAGAACCCACCCCAGGAGTGAATCTGCAGTCATCCATCCATTGATCTGGGTAGCATTCGAAGAGGATCAGGGAGGGGGTCTGTTTCATGTGAATTAGAAGCTTGTTCCAGAGAAATGACAGTCTCTGGGAAATGTTTCTATCTCTCCAGAATAACCTCTTCATGTCAGAATCTAGGTTAAGATCCCTGCACCAAGTGACCCTCCTGCAGCTTGATTTACAAACGTATAGCATTTCTATCAGGCTGAGTCAAAGACTACCCTGTAAGCCAGGCACAGGTCACCTGCAGGAGACAGAATACAGTGACAGGGCTTTCAGTCTTGCTGCATAAGACTTGTTTTGTGCACCCTGTAATTTCTTGGTGAGAAACCTCTGTGGCCGTCTCACAAGCAAACTTCTTAAAACTCATAGATAACCTAAATACATTTCAAATGAACCTTTCCTATACTGACACCATCAATAAAGCTGCCATCTAATTCTCCAGTTTCTGCTTACACCTAAACAGCTGCATTGGGAGGTCCATCCCTATTTGCTCCAAAAACATTGGAAAATTTAAGAGCAAACTATTATGATGGAATATTTGTATCAATGAAGAGATTAAAAGAAAGAAGAAAATAATACATTCATGCATTAAATCTCAATCTCTCTTCCTCCAAGAGCACTGAAACAGGCAAAAAATATCATAAATGTACAATTAAATAAGTGAATGATTAGTATGAAGTCATGGTAGCCACCTCCATCAAAAGTAACTGTACATTTATCTTCATCTATTTCAGGAAGGTAAGAAGTAATACACAGCTCTGATCTGAGCTTGCCTATAATATAATACTACTCAGTCTCATCTAAAAAAATAGCCAGTACTTTAGCAGATACACTTATCTCCATCTTTATTGTGCTCACCCACTCAGTTATTTCTCCTAGCCGCCAAACATCCACCCTATTATTAGGATACAAATAACACTCTTGTGGTTCCTGATAATGTACTTGGCCACCTACTTGTTAGCACTTAATATAGTATGGTAGAGCCTCTCCTTCATTTTATTAAGCTCAATCTGTCCACAGGCTACATGTTGCATAACGGATGTTTGGAGACTTGCCACTTTGATTCTATTACGTAAAGGCTGCCTATGACCAGTCCAGGCAAGTACTGACCTTTTAGTTTTACCAGTCTTATATGTAAGGCAATATAGTACTCTTATCTGAGCTCATTAATACAGATATAGGTGGCCTCCCTGCTCTTCACTAAAATGATTTTGGCTTTGTTAAGGGCAGACTCTATCATCTTAACTCTGTGAATTTCTTCAAAAAGATCACAGAAGCCACAGACAATGTTCACTCTATTTACACCACCTACCTTGACCTTGCCAATGCATTAAATACAATCCCTCTGCTGATATTATTGAGAAAATTGACAAACTTAATGTGAACTCCTACATTGTCAGTCAAGTAGCTGATTGGTTAGCTCACAGAACCTATGCAATGAAAGTTGCAGGAGCTTCCTCTGAATGTAAAATATGTTACCACACCAGTGTACCACAGGCCTCAGTACTGGGCCCTCTCCTTTTCAGCATCCATTTCTCTGATATTGAATCTGTTCAGTCATGGGGTTATTTACATTTGCTGATGACTGCAGACTGGGAACAATTGACAGCTGAACATCTAACAGAGTTACTTCAGCAAGATCTTGAATATGTTATCTCTGGCTATATTAAATGTAATTAATGTTAAAGAAATTTAACGTGGTCTTATTTGGCAACCCAAATGTACCACCTCTTTCTATGTATGTGACATATCCCTCTAAACAGAGAGTATTGTAAAGTACTTGGACACTTTTGTTGAGAACTCACTATCTTTGCGCATTGTGAATCCCCAATAGTTTGACAATCCTTCTGTTTGGCCAAAATAATTTCCAAAAGTCTATCTGTTAGAGCTAAATGACTCTTAGTTCCCCTATACTCATCCCTCATAAGGTCAATCTTTGAATACAATTCCCCATTTGTCATGTAGTTTTTTACATATACTGCTCAACTTGACAGACCGCAGAAGTTTTTAGCTGAAAAAGATCACTGTTTTTAAGTCTCATAGGGAATCAGACAAAATGTCTTCCATCTCTTTGTACTCAGCCTCCTACAAACTACTTCATAGTGGCTTTGGCCCTGCTTTTTAAGCCAGGAGACCATGCCTTATTTGGCCTCCTGTACCTTCACTGAACTAATGGCTCCTCATACACATATGCTAAGGGTTTATACCTGCATGAACCGACAAAGAAGACTCAAAGGCCAGATAAGTACTTAAGTCAATGTTGTCCATGCCTGCGGAACAAGCTCCCCCTACATGTCAAATAAAGCAGCATTCTGGCCGCTTTCAAAATTTATCTTGATAATTGGAAGGACAGTGATAAATTCTGCCCTGCTTTATCCTCTGTAGCACTTCTAGACAAAGGCAGTGGAGACTATTAAATTATATACCATTTCATCTATTGTCTCTTAATGGTCCTAGGGACTGCCTGCCTAATGTCATACCATGACTTTGCAAACTTATTAAATCTATTAATGTTCTTGTTTCTTAACAGACAAAACAGACATTTAATTCTAGTGCCATTGCACTTTCATATACAACATAACCATCTATGTTATCCGAAAATGTATCAGTGAAAAGCACATTGTATATAACACTGATCAAAATAAAAAGCTACAAATCATTAAACACACTAACAAGCATCCTTGTTACATTCTTATCTGATTCTGAGTAACATTCTAACCATTACAGTGAATATCAAATCCAATTAATGCAAATATGTTGTTTTATAACACAATCTAGAAGAATGAGTGCTACCACAAATAAGGTACCAAGGCACAGGGACTGAATTTCTGATTGAAGAATGTGTGAGTGCTTTTGTTTGTGTTTATTTTTTAATAAGATTATATAAGGGAATTAGTTAATATTGAGGGCTACAACTTCGCTCTGAAAATATTTGCAAGAAGCACTTCTCTTTTCAAATGTGAAACTAATATACCCTCTTTTCCTGGCAGATTATAAGGAAAATATAACACTGTTACCATTTCTCACCTGTAGAATATTTACTGTGCTTTAAATACAAGTCTATACTGTCCACTCTTTATGAATAAGCCAACATATTAAAGAAAAGAAGATTGTTTAGTTATCAGTGTACAAGAATCTTTACTATACAAATTATGTGAAGTTTTTGCGTTCTGAATTAAAGCAATTTATTTTACATGTTAATAATTCTCCCCTCTCTAGCAATGAACACTACACAACTCCCATTAAAATGATACAACATAAAACACATTCATCAACTTTCCAAATCTACACACGCAATGCTTCCCTAGACTGAAATCAGTGAACATAAAGGCTGTTAAAACTTTTTTTGTGCTCTATTTAAAATTCATGTTACATACTTTAAGTGATGAAGTTAACATTAGCCAGAGTTAGAGTTAAAATTAAACTACATAAATTCTGGGGTTTATTCATACTCTTTTTTTCCTATATGAGATTATAGTTTTCTTTATGACTTTTTTATTTTTTTCTGTGTTTGAGGTTTTCTTCTTATTAGTTACAAGAACAAAACAAAGGCTAAAAATACGTTCTCTTTTTATGTAAATTTTCTGAGGTGGAAGAAAACAAAGCATTTAAGAAATCATGCACACAAAGAAAGTGAACTAAAGTAAATTTTTTTTCTTCAGAGCTAATTATTTCATTGGCAGTGTTAAACTCCCTATACTTTGTCATCAGCTTAGATGGCATAGGTAACATCTCCATTGACTAAATATTCATCTTACCCCATAGGTTCCTAAGTTGTCTTAGGTTCATAGGTGTTTACTAGGCTAATGAACACAAGGGTCCTTTTAAGCTTAGCCTTGCATCACACATCTTTGACAAGTTCTGATACCCTTGATAAGTGTAAACAAGGTTCTTGGGAGGTGAAACATTTGCAAGCAGGGGCCGGGAGATGGACCATTTACAGGCTGCCTGTGTTCATTAGATATAAGTGCCAAACCAGGGATGAATTTCCTGTTTACAATCCAGTTGTTCAAGTTACACTTGAATTGGGTTAGGGAGGAACTCTGCTTCACATGGATGGGGAACCTGTTCCAGAGAAGGAGTACTCTTTGGGATACATACCTATAAATCTAGCAGACCCTACTTATATGACAGGCAAGTCTTAAGTCTTTAGAATCAGTAATTCTGGTTCTATTTGTTTTGTGGATATGCAGGAGGTCCACCACAGCAGGGTCTGACAATGACTTGTATGACAGGCATAGATTTTCCCTCAACAGCATGTAGGAGACAGAATATGGGAATAGGGCTTTGAGGCAGTCTGGATAGGATATGTTTCTCATGCCCTGTATTCTTAATGAGGAACATCTGTAGACATTTCAATTGTTGGATCTGCCTTGTTAGGTACATACCAAAGGGGGCATTGTACTCAATGACAGCTCTGATGAATGCTGAATACAGTGGAACAATGACTTCCTTGGACCTAAATGTCATGCCTTTGTTTATAAGTTCCACAACATAGAATGATTTTCTCACTACTGTAGACACATGATGGTCAAAGGCTAGATTACTGTCTCTGTGTGTCCCCAAATCCCTGACTATTGGGTCAACTCTTAAAGATGTGCTGTTAATATAATTGTTACCAGGGGTGGATGACTTCCTGAAGGATACTATTATGTATTTCTTGGAATTTAGTTTTGGTCCATGGATGTGACACCAGCTGTTTGTCTGTGTCAACCCTTCCTGAAGAAAATTTGTGTCTTTGGGGAGTTTATGACTGCTCCATATTTGCAATCATCTGCAAATTTAGTCAGCCACAAATCCTTGACATTACACTTGGTTTCAGAAAAGTAAATGCTAAGAAAGAGCTGTCCGAGAACTAATCCCTGAGGGACTCCACTTGTGACTGGCCTCTTTGTAGAGGTAGACTCTCCAGTTCTAACTTCCTGGGTCCTGTCTATGAGCCAGCTATCTACCATGTTGCATTATAGTTTATACCTAACCGCTTGAATATGTCACCAATGCCTAAATGGGGTATTGTGTCAAATGCCTTGGCCAGGTCAAGGTAGCCAGTATGAGACATTTTGCCATAATCCATTGCTTTGGTGAGCTTCTCAAAAAAAGTGCACCAGACTGTAGGCATGACCTGTCCTTGACAAATCCAAATTGAGTTAGGTCCGGTGTCTGGAGGATTATTATACCATTATTGATCATTTCCATGAAAATTCTTTCTGTGGCTTTGCATATAAAACTAATGAGACTTATGGGTCTGTAGTTTCCAGGGTCTGTATAAGGTCCACCTTTGTGCAGAAGGATTACTGTTCTCCAATCATGAGGCATGGAGTCTATTTGGAGGCTACAATTAATTAGCAGTTTCAAAGGGCCCAATAGGTCATGTTTCATCCTATATAGAAGGCATCCTGGAATATTGTTTGGGCCAAGTGATACAGTGTTTTTGGCTTTAGAGATAACATTAAAGATCTGTTCCCTAGTGATAGTGGGTGGTAGTTATAGTTCATGCTATTTGCAAATGAGAAGTTGAGGGATGGGCGGGTAAAGTTGGTGCTGAATTTGTTGTCCAGTAGGTCTGCTATATCTTCTGGCTCAGTATAGATGGCTCCATTAACAAAGAGCTATGCACACAATTAGGTATTTCCTTTGCATTTGTGGACATATCTAAAGAATGCCTTGTGGTTGTCCTTGGCCTGGAAGTCCACATTTACCTCAAATTTGGCTTTGATAGACTTAATTTGTACTCTAAGTTGTTTGTTTAGTTTAATGAGAGTGCTTTTTATCCTCTTGTGTGCTACACCTCCTAATATTTGCCATTGTTTTCTTCATTCTGTTATACAACCTATTGATGTTGTGATTCCACCATGGTGGCCTGTTTTTTGAGTTAGCTCTGTACTTCTTCCTGGAGGGTACAGCTGCCTCTATGCAGCTATTAACATGCTAGTACAGGGTTTCTTTGAACAGTTCCACACAGGCAGCAGTGTCCTCAGGGTTTATGGGGGTTTGAAATTTTGCCAGGTTGTCATTTAGTAGTAGGAAGTTAGCCTTAGAGTATTTCCTGAATATTCCAGGGTTGGCTGGGGTTCCAGGTTTTATTATTTTTTTACTTCAAAGGAGACCATTTTGTGGTCTGCCCTTACCAGAGAAGGCTTTACACAATGGGGTGTACAGCACTTTCACATATTAGTGAGGACCAGATCCAGTATATTTGCACCCCTGGTCAGTATATTGACAATCCGGTCCAGTGAGTTTGTGTTTACAAAATCTAGGAATCTCTGTGCCTTTGTTTGGTGTTATATATAATTCCCAGTTAATACTGGGGTAATTATAGTTAGCCATGAATATGGCATTGGGTTGGATGGTGAGTGTTTCCAATAAGTTTAAGTACATGTTATGGGTTGCCTGAGTCATAGAGAGGGCCTATAGCTTACAAGAAAGTGGTATGGATTTTGTCTATAGTGATTTGAATGTGGAGAACCTCAAGTATATCATCATGTTTGACCAGTCCTGAGCAATATTTATTTCTGATATAAATCCAGGCACCTCCATCTTTAGTCCTTGTCTGCATAGTAGCTGGTCTGAATGTGTAGATGGCATTATAGCCTTGCACTTCAGGTGTACTCTGTGTGTCCTTAAATCATATCTCAGTAACTGCAGAGACATCAGTATTCTCTAGGGTGAGAAGAGCTTGTAGGGAGAGGAGTTTTTTGTTTAGACTCCTAGCATTTCTATTTCTAGCCTTAATTATAAAATTAGTTTTGTCTTCCATTTTCAAGCTAGATGTTTTGGTTTTATTTATACCATTGATTAAGGGAAATGCCTTAACTAGAGTTACAACTTTATTCTCTTTGCTTGACTAAGACCAGTCTGACCTTCATAACCCAGATAACCTTAACCTGACCCCTAAACTTCAACCCAAGACATTAGAAGTATTCCTGAAATAAGCATTGCATGCAGTTGTCTAGGGCTGGTATACATAAAAAAAAACATACCACAGTCCTCAACAGTTCTTGAAAGTGTGTCCTAGTATGGCCCTGTGCAACATTTGCTGTTAACAAATGTGTGAAATGAAAGGTCCAGTCAGCAGATAACTATGTAAAGACTTCCAGGCCTCAGCATAAAGTCACTCCAGGTTAAATAGAAGGAGGGTAACAAGATTTTACAAGTCATGAAGGCTTTTAAATTATATTCATATACTGGATAGAACTGCTGTACAAGACCAAAACACCCTAAAACAGACCAAGGAATGGTTCATCCTAGTGTAATTAAAAGAGGTGGGAAATCAAAATTAAATTCCATTACAGCAAAGATGGCACCTTGGAAAATGGCTTTAGATCACAATCAAATTGCAAAATATTGTCGCATCAGCATTAACATAATACAATGGATCCAAATCACATGCCCTTCAAATTAAAATAAAGCAAGGCAGCAATGACTCAGAGATGTCTAAAGTCACCCCCCAGCCTTTACAAGAAAAAAATCTCCAGGGCTGGAGCATAAACAGAAACAAGACATACCAGCCTAAATAACACAATTTAGCAAGTGCATTAGATAAAAAGCCAGATAAAACAAACTGGTAGAATACACAGATCAATCAAGTTAAGATTTAAGTGTAGATGACTGAAAAGAAATGGACATAACAATGACTTACTTGTCTGAGTGTATTTCAAACTCCAGTAGTGGCAGAAATGAAAAACTGCATGATAGCTCAAGACCAAATGAAACATTGCAATATAACTACAGAAATAAATTTCAAATATCTACAAATGGGTGTACTTTCAAACACTGAAGTATACAAATCTCAAATGGCTAATGATGAATCCCAAAATTTTGAAAGCCAAAACTGAAAGCACAAAACACTTACATTTTTTCTACAGGAGGCCAAGATCCCCTGCATCCCTGCACCCCCTGCTATTTATGCATACCTGCTCTGAGATTGCTCAACAGAGGAGAAAGGGTAACTTCCTCAATCCCCATTGAGCACAATCTTGGCTAGACTTAACATCAGCAGAAGTGATCAAATGAGTTTCAGTCACTTCTGTCGATGTTTGAAATTATGAACATTCAATTGTATGGAGTGTTTCTGTGTAACTATAATGTAAAGTTCCATCATAATTTATGAAATATGATGGTTAAATTCACATTCACATAATTAAAAAACCCATATGGAGTTTTGAAATATAATTTCAAGTATGCAAAAGTAAAAGCTGATAAAACTGAATGAAACACTGTGAAGATCATAGAAACATACAGACTAGTTGACTGCTTTATTAGGGATGTAATTGACTGAGAAAATGCTCAGTTTATTATTACAAATGGTTCTAACGAATATTTTATACTGAGTAAGAGGAGGCTAACAGTCAGTACATATTAACATATTAAAATACATTGTAAGGCTTTAAAGATCTCTGAGGATTTTAAAAATAAATATTTGAATAATGAAAAAAAATAAATAAAACAAAGAAGAAGAAATGAAAAAAAAGGCAAAACATTTATGGATTGGCCAGGTTATTTGATTTACTGATTCCACATCTTTGTTTTGTAGCAGTTTACAATACAAATATAGCTGTTCACATTGGTATCAGAAGTGCTATGTTTCCACACTTTCCCATCATCCTGTGATCCATTTTATCTTCTGAATAATAAACCTGTGTCTCACCATTTCCATTTATATTTTTCAGTATGGAAGTATTTTTCTGCAATACCAATTCAATATGGTTTTCCATTATGGGAGCAATTTTTTGCAATACCAGTTCAATATGATTAAATTGTTCAAGTGCCTTATTCACACAACCCATGCCTTGACATGTACAGAAAGCCCAAGCTACGTTGTCAGTTGTAGGGTTTGTAGTAAATCTGACACTTACTTATGTGTTTTAGTTCATATGTCCACAACTGGCTAGTGGTCAGTTATTAGAGGACTACTATGGTAAGAACAGTAATTATAGCAAGAATAACAAAATGTACATCCTTGAACACATATGGAGACATACAGATTTAGTGGAGTCAAGGGGTCAACATGAATCATTAAATGAACTGGGCCCCCCGGTCATAATTAACAGATTAAGTATGTGCAATAGTAACAGAGTCAAGGGGATCCCATCAGTTATAAAACAGTTATTGAAATCATGAAGTTTAACACCTGAACACCACATGCCTCATAATTACGTTTGCTTCCTTCTGTTCTTTCATTCTGCTTTTCTTTATAGTACAGCCATTGTGAAATGTTTGAATTTGAATGGATTGTTCATCGTATTCAAATAATTATTAATCATTTGCTTTATTAGCTGCATACAGTCATTGCATTAGCTTTTGTTTGTTTGAGAAACGTGCAACAACATTTCAGAATATGATAATTTGCTATGGTCGAGGTGTGTCCAAGGAACATGTCCCCCTATCGACCTCAGGGATTGCTGGTTCCTAACACCAGCTATGCCAGTATGTGAAGGCCATGAGCAAAGAGGTGCAGCCCATCACTGGCAAAAAAGAAGGCTCCGTTGACCATTCTGGTCCCAAACATCTATGAACTGGACCTCCCTAGAATAACACCAATTAACAAGTTAGCTACTGCAGTCAATTATTTTATCTTTCAATTTAGGCATCATTCTTAGAGATGGAAGAATACAGTTCAGCACTTTACCCTCCTTACAGACATGGGTATCAAGATTAGATGAATCTCATTCTTTGCTAGGGTATACTGCCTAATGTTATTCACTCCTACATGGATGACAACAAGGTCATATACATATTTAGGATGGTGAAGGATCCTGAAGCCCTTGTGACAGTCATATTCTTAGTGCCAGAGGGATAACTGACAGTAACTCTCTCATTATCCAGCATGGTAAGTGCTGTTTCAGTAAGTCATAGGACCAGTAGTGTAGAGCTAGAAGCACGCCTATGTGAACATGGGAGGGGGAGGGGCATGGGTCAGTTCTGCAGTCATTGTGACTCCCTGTAGTAGTATATAAGGGTGTAGGTATAGGTGCGTCTCTAAATGTCAGAGGTCTTCCATATAGATGCATGTGAAAGTTAGGTAAGCATTTCTTGACTACTAAAGCATAGGAGGATATAGTGGTATGAAACTGTTTACTTACAGTGGTGGGAGTAGAGAAACATTCAGCCAGAGCTTGTAAATAAATACATCTCTCATAGGTAGATGTGTAAGAATCTAAGAGTAATAGGCTGCAAGTAAATATAAGGCAGTTCCTACAGTACTTCAGAATACTTAGAGTCAACAGTCAGGTGAGAGGTAAGGTCAGCCCACAACTCCATGGTGATAAGTGTCCGGTAGATTTAGTGAAATTAAGGTCATCATAAGTGCAGGGATTTGTACAAGTAGGTTATATTTATACAGCTATGGATAAGGGGTGAGGGAATTGTTATTGGTATGTATTGGCTAGGATAAAATATGTAGTCGGAAGATAAGTGGTTTTGTTAGTTAGCAGTCTTACCCTGATTCTAGCCTTTTGTGAGTCTGACAGCCTCCGACTGCCTGGCACAGTGTTGGGAAAAAAAACATTAATGATCTCTAAGTGTCATCAGTGCTGTGATGTACAGGAAATCAAACAGAGGTTTACAGAATTTACATGTCTTTTAAAAGGGTGAACACACTCAGAAGGAATTGTTTTCCGGCTTTTAGCAATAAGCCCATCTCTGCCATAAGTGCAGACATAAGCATAAATAAATAAATAAATGCGCTCTTTAAAAGCTACGTAAGGAAACCATAGCTATAAATATAGCAAATTCAAAATGTTATCACATCTCCCTGCATGAAAACATAAAATAAATTATTTTATTTATTCATTTGTCATTTGTTAACCGGGTTAGTCCAACTGAGCCAGTGCCCCATTTTCAGTGGAGACCCCAGGATAAAAGCTCCAGATAGTTAATACAAAGTTACGAAAAAAAAAAAACATCTGTCAATGAAGATTTATGCAAATATTACAATAGTGTGCTTTACATGAGCACATTAGAAATTTACAAAAAGCCTGAAAATGAAGTTTACATAAACATTATAATAATGTGCATAGCATGCAGTACAAAAGTTAGATTTTTTTTCAACAAAAAGAGAAAGAGATGCAAATGAGACAGGACACTTACAGTAGGTGGATGTTAAAAGTGTGAAAGGTAGTAAGGCCATATCAAATTATGTTTAAAAAATATCCATTGTAGTATACATGATATGGCTGGCTATCTGATTAACACACAGAAAAGCATAGAAATGAGTTAGAAAGTATCATCCAATGGCTATTTGAATGAGGGTGATAACTTTGCAGACTGAACTACTTGGTAAAATGCTGATGCACTGAATTGTCTCACAATTTCAAGAAATAATACCTTTGCACTTTATTGATTTTTGTTTAACTTCAAACAGCAAGTATGGACAGGTGGTCATTCTAAGAGTCTGTAGATATACCTAATATGGTGAGTTTGAGAAGGGTACACATAAGGACCCAGTGTAGGACTGTTATCCTTATGTTCCATAAGTTGTAGTAGTGAGAGTTTTTATCTGGATGAAACCACAGAGCTGAATGGAAGAATGAATGGACTTGTACATATTTCTAGGCTACGTTCTTTGTAATTTTTGAGACAGTAAACCTTCTATAGCATGAACCTTTCTTGGAGGCAGAGACAATAATCAATTTTCATCTGTTCCTCAAGAGTATTCTGTGTTTTGCCTTCGATCCCACTCTTCTCTGTCACCTCTTCTTTTGTCCTGCATGCTTTTTTGAATGTCTGTGTGAATTCTCTTTCTCTGCCTCTGTCTTTCTCTTATCCTAGTAGTCTATTCCATAGCTTCGCAAACCCCTCCATTGTGAAATTTTGAGGATCAGTCAAAGAAAACTAATATACTCAGTCACATAGGCACAACAAAAGCATTTTGAGTAAGAGATGACTGTTGCCATGTTATAAAAGAGACTGCAAGTGAAATAATATAACATAACAAAACAGCAATTCCAAACTTAGATATGAAAGAAATAATATGTATATTTTCTGCTACTAATACCAATTTATTTTCTTCTTTGTGGTTTCTCAACCAAGAAAGTGAGAGAAGCATGGGGCAGAACAGAATATACCCTATTGTAAAGCAGAAGTGATTACGCACAAGCAATTACACGGAATAGCTTTTTAAATTGCTTAAAATACACATAGGTTCATAGGTTCATAGGTTCATACTAGGCTATCTGCCCGAGGGCATTTACAAGCCTAGCCCATCGTTTTGTGGCTTACGCCACCCCTTAAGTATGGGGAACTATACCCATTATTTTGCTGTGCCTCTGTCGAGCAGTGACACTGAGGTAATCCCTGGGGTATATTTGCGATCTCCCATCCATTGGTCAAGATTTCTCTTGAACAAGGCCAGCGAGGTGCTCTGCCTCACATATACCGGGATTTTGTTCCACAGCATAGGGAGTCTTTGGGTGATGAATCTATCCCTCCAGCACGTCCTACTAATAGCCGTGTCGAGGTTTAAGTCTCCCGCCCTTGTGGCTCTGGTGGATCTAGATTTTTGAGGTGAAGCATATTCATCAAATCTGGGTTTGACATGGCCTTGTATGTTAGGCAAAGGTCACCTCTGAGCAAGCAGTGGCGACTGAATAGAGCTGGAGTTCTTTCAGTCGGGCAGCATAGGACAGATTTTGAGACCCTTTATCCTTTTGGTGAGGAACTTTTGTGGTCTCTCCAGCTGCTGCAAGTGTCGGGTCAGATACATTCGAATTGGGCATTGTACTCAATCATTGGTCTGATGAGTGATGAGTAAAGGGAGACCATGACCTCCCTTGATCTAGATGAGAATCCCTTCATGATAAGGTGGGCAATGTAGAAGGTCTTCCTAACTACTTTAGCTACATGGGTGTCGAATGACAGACTACAATCAACCTGGGTCCCCAAGTCCCTGATAACTTCTTCTGTGCTCAGTGGATTGCCACCTATTTGGTAGCTAGGGGTAACCTTGTTTTTCCCGAAGGGTATGACTATGCATTTTTTGGCATTTAACTTTAGGCCATGGCTCTGGCACCAGTTATCCGTTTCTGTGAGACCCTTCTGAAGGATATCTGTGTCAGATGTGTTTTCTACTATGGCTCCCAGTTTGCAGTCATCTGCAAACTTTGTCAGCCATAACCCTCCTGTGTTTGCTTGTACTTCGGAAAAGTAGATGCCAAACAAGAGTGGGCCCAGGACTGAGCCCTGTGGGACCCCACTTGTGACAGGCTTTGAGTCTGACATGGCGCCAGCAACTCTGACCCTGTGGGTTCTGTCACTCAGCCAGTTTGCAACCCATCTTGTGATGTATGGGTTAACATTTAAGCTGCTGAGTTTTCAATGATACCCGAGTGAGGTATTGTATCGAAGGCCTTTGCCAGATCCAGGTAGGCTGTATGGACTGCCTTTCCCTCATCAATGGCTTTGGTGACTGTTTCGAAAGTCAACCAAGTTTAAAAGGCATGATCTGCCTTTGACAAAGCCAAACTGGGTTGGATCCAAGGTCTGCAAATTCCCTATGTCTTTATTTATGAGGTCCATTATGATCCTCTCCATGGCTTTGCAGATAAGGCTTGTCAAGCTAATAGGCCGGTAATTTCCAGGGTCGGTGGAAGCACCGCCTTTGTGAAGTGGGACCACAGTTGCAGTGCGCCACTCCCTGGGTACATATCCAGAGGTAAGACTTTGATTAAATAGCTGTCCTAGTTGTGGATTTAATTCCTCATTGAGTTCGTGGAGCACACAGCCGGGGACACTGTCGGGTCCCATGGATGCTGTGTTTTTTGCTTTGGAGAGAGCAGTTTTAACTTGGGCGTTGGAAATGTTTGGGGGGCTGCAATCGTTTGGTATAGATATCTCTCCTTTTGGGGGGGAGGGGGGGGAGAAGTTTGCACTGAACCTGTCAGCCAGTATGTTGGCAATGTCTGTAGGATCAGTAATCTTCACGTCATTTTTGACTAGTTCTGAGCATATCTGGGAGTTTCCTCCCAGGTTTCTAACATAGCTAAAGAATGCCTTATGATTGTCTTTTGAGTCTTTAGCTATTTTTCTCTCAAAATTTGCTTTGGATGATTTTATGAGAGCTCTTAGTATTTTACTTATAGTGATCAAGGGTGTCTTACCTTTTAAGGATTTTGCTCTATCTTGTAGTAGCTTTCTCCTTTTGTTGTAGAGTTTGTTTATGGCTGGGGTCCACCAGAGTGGACGCTTGCCTTTGGTACAGAGAGTCTTTGTTTTGCTTGGGATTGCCTTATCCATGCAGTCCTGCAGGTGCTGGTAGAAGGCATTTGTGAGTGATTCAGCGGCTTGAGTACTGTTTTCCGCCGCCTCGGGCCCCTTAACGGAGGCCACACTAGTCTTTAGAAGTGTGAAGTCGGCTTTGAGAAGTTTTTACTGTGGTCTTTTTATTTCAGGTGGGGTGGGATGAGGACCTCCAGCGAGATTAGTTTGTGGTCTGATCTCACCAGTGAGGGGTATACTTCCGGTGTTGAACATTGTGCTCCCATGTTCGTGATGATGAGATCAAGTATGTTATCTCCTCTTGTGGGGATGGTGACTAGTTGTTCCATGGCATTTGAGTTTATGAATTCCAGGAACTTTTGGGCTAGGGTGTTTGGGCTTGAGTAGTGTTCCCAGTCTATATTAGGGTAATTGAAGTCACCTAGTATGATGGTGTTTGGTGATACATTTATCCCCTCTAGTGTTTTCAGGAAAGCCATGTGAGGTTCCTGAGTTTGTGAGGGTGGCCTGTAACATGCTACAATTTGCAGAGCAGTCTTGCCTATGGTTAATTGCACCTGGATGGTCTCCGATGCATCGTGCGTTTCCACCAGTCTTGAGGTGTGGGTGTCCTTGATGAATATGGATACCCCCCCTCCTTTCTTGGTATTGTCCGGATTTTGGGGCCGGAACGCATGATATGAGGCAAAACCTGATAGTGCTGGGGTGCTCTCAGGAGCCTTGAACCAGGTTTCTGTCACAGCACAGACATCGATGTTCTCCATATTGAGAAGGGCCTCGAGTGCGTGCATTTTGAGATTTAGACTTCTGGCATTGAGCAGCATTACCCTTAGTTTTTTTCCTTTTTTGTGTTCTAGGGTGGTAGGTTTAGAATTTGAGCCTTGCCTAAAAAAGGCACTATGGGGGTGGCAAGAGCCTTTGCCAATATCCGAATCCCAGGGTGACAGGTGCAAGCCGTCCCTTGAAGCAGCGTGGCTTGTCCAGCATGTCATCCCAGGCAGACAGACACTGGATCCCCTTTGAATGACACCAGTGGTTAAGCCAATTGTTAAAGCTGATCATCTTATCTCTGTATTGTGGCATCATTCTTGGTGAAGGTAGGATACTGCTCAAGGTCAGGGTCATACCTGCCTGGGCTACATAATCAGAGAGCTCCTCAATGTCTCTTTTCATGTAGTCCAAGGAGGTACATCTCAGGTCGTTCACACCAGCATGGACAATGACTGAGTCATATTTGTACCTGCTGTTGAGAGACCTGAGTGCTTGCGTTATGTGGCGGATTCTAGCGCCCGACAGGCAGCTTACTGTGACCTTCTCCTTACTCAGTCTGGTGAGCGGAACGTCAGTGTGTCTGACTATGGAGTCACCAATGACTAGTGTGTCTGGCATTGTGTTTGGCCTTAAGGGCTGTGACTGTTTGACACTCTGACTGTGAGGTCTATGTGTTGCAGGTGCTGTGTTCTGAGGTGGTGGTTGTTTGGGTGTCTGCTTAGGTGGCCTCTGCTGTTTTGGTAGATTTTTGTTCAGAGCCTCCGAGTATGTCTTTGTGTGTTTATGTGTATGATTTGAGGTTGTGATGGTACTATGTGAGACTGGGTCTATAGTGTGTGTGGTAACCTTCTCCTCCTGACTGGTCTTGCCAGTCCTATGTTGAGAGAGCTCAGCCTCCAGTTTGGCCGTATAGTTGCATCTCTCGCATGTATTTGTGTTTTGTGTAATACAGTTTCATATAACACATCTCCTTAATCACTGTAATAATTTCAAGATAGTCAATAAAGCAAAACATTGAGCATTTATTTTTTTTAAAAAGTCATATATTCCTGAACTGCACATAAACAAAATTTTAATTAAAAGCACTTTCAAAAGAAAAATAGTATTAGGGCCCTAAAGATACCATATATTTTGCTGGAATGTAAGATATACTGAAGTCCCAAACTTTCTAAGTATTGCACTTATGTGAACCTTTAAGAGATATATGACCCTGCACTTAAAGATAATGGATTATCACTGCAAGGACTCTGTGTTTCTTCTCCCAGGCTACCAGTTTATGAATTGTAGTGAGAATATTAGTTGACCCAGAAGTCCAGAAGAGCTCTGCATCATGCCCTGTCCCTGCTACACTGCTATTTAAAGTTTTTGTAGTAATCTGGTTCTGCAGTGATAACAGTGCTACACAGCAGCAATGAAGTTAGGTGACCTTGGATCCCAACAGACGTCTGCTACATCCCACATCCCTACAGAATTGTTATTTTAATTTTTCAGTGACGCAGTTCTGCAGAAAAAAAACAGATGTACATTACTGAGTTGACATAACTTGACTCAAGAGCCATTCAGAGCTCAGATGCATGCTCTACCTAGTGCATCTCAGCCCAGTGGTGCTAACAATGCTGTTCTGCACCAGTGAGGGGTAGTTATCCAAGAGCCTGACAGAATCTGCTATGTGTCTCACAGTTGCTAAACAGATCTCCTAAGTTCATGCACTGACCCTTTTCTATGATGTAACACTGTTATACTGCAGCGGTGAAGTTAGTTGACCCAGGAGTCCAGCAGAACTCTACTATGTGCCCCATCCTTTTTGAAATGTTGTCTTAAGTTTGTGCAATGGCTGAGTTCTGCAGTAGTAAAAGTGTTTTACAGCAGTGGTAAAGTCAGCCCAGCGGAACTCTGTTACATGCGCAGTCTCTGCTGAACTGCTATGTTAAAATTTGTTCACTGGCCCGATTCTGCAGCAGTAACATCTCCATGTATTTATTAACCTGAAACTGTATCCTGGTTAGAAAATGGGAAAACATTTGATAAACATTGCTTGTTTATTTTAAACTGACTAGTTCACCCTGGGTTAAACAGTAGTATAAATGATGCACTGTCCTTAGAGATTTCCCCTTTCGCCATCCTTCCTTTTATTAGGATACACTGAGGATCTCCCTGTACTAGCAATTACTTTGTCTTGTTTGCAGTACTCAGCATTTAAAACTGATTGCAGGAGCTTTTTCAGAGTGCTTTTGAGGTCTATAGATAATATGCAGTGCCATTTCTGATGTTATAATGGTGTCTTACAATAGTGGCCACTTATGTGCCCTGGCACTAGTGTAACATTTGAGTTTTGCTCCGGGATGACTGTCATTTTTCTGCAAAGTGCAGGTTCTCATAATGATCTATAGCAGCTTACTATAATGTAGTTTCCAGTGCTGCTGTTTCATACAGTATTATATTTTATTTGGTATTACCCCATCACTGTTTTTTCTTACATATTCCCTAATGTGATGATTGCGCTTTCCTGTTTTACACAAGCTCAGGTTGACTGTCTCAAGCTATGAGGCAGAGGTGTGACACAGGGTTTCCTTGTTCTGTGCAAGTCCATACCAATGGCTCACATTACGACTTAGGGATGTTCTCACAACACATCCTCAACCACTCACCAACCTGCAGGCCACCTCTAGATACACATTACTCTCTAAGTAAACAACTTTTGCAACTCTCCAATTGCCCTTTAGTGTATAATACCTAACTGCTCACTGATTCAGCCACCACCACTTCCCTCATAAGTTCATGTGTAAATAATAGGCTAACGACCATTGAGGCCTTTCTAAGCCTAGCCGTGCAACACTACCCAATTGCATCCCCATGTATCATGATCATTTATTCAGCAAAGGTATGTTAGGAAGTTTTGAAAGATAATGGGGGGTGTATGTTATTAACAAAGAAAGCTAATCACCACTACTTGCTCTTGCTTTAGATAACTTTCTGACTCTGCATAGCATACCACATCCGCACAACACTCTTGAATTTTTGTGTGTGCTTCTGCTACCTTTATTAATAGCTACACTTACTCATGTATTACCTAATTTTCTACTGCTATACCTAACGTCCTCTCAGTATATTGTAGCAATCAAGTAACACCCTCTGTCACAATGCAGAAAAGTCATGCTACAATAATGTCAAGTTCTAGCAAACTCACACTTAAAATAAATTCCCTTGCATCTCTAGAACACAGGACTACCACTTAGTCAAGCAACAATGCTAAAAGAGTAATTTCAACACTATTCTTGAATTTGCATCAACTACTCACCGTCTGACATGTTGCTACTATAAAGTTTCTATTTCTAGCTCTTGTTATCCTGCCTGTTCTCATCCCTCACCCACATACCTCTTCCTAAAGTGCTCTGCATTTAATCCTGTTCCTCCACCACTCATAACATCACACATTACATTTCATTCCATCAACCTTATTCAAGTCTCACCTTCCTCCATTTATGTAATTCTGGGGCATTTCTAATCGGGCCTCTTCTGAAACTGGGCTCTGTCCCACTTGGACTTTCCAGGTAAACAGATGTTAAATAAATAAATAAAATACAGCTTTCACTGTTCTTCCTTAATCCTCCCTATCTTATCCACTTCCCATTTCTTATAACATATTGTCAAGATCAATGAACGCCAGATTAGCAATTCACACTTCCCTAAATTTCCAGTTAAAGGTGCAGCTCTACAGCACAATATGTTTCTAAGAAGCAAACCAGAACCAAATCCAGGTCTTGGCATCCTATTACTTTCTCATCAGTCACTTTCCTTTACCCATGTCCCTCTTTGTACCAAATAGTTTTACTCTGACTAATGTCAGTAGGGTAAAACCAAACCTGAGCACCTCGATGCATTCCTTGCATCCAGTAGTCCTGGCTTTGTAGCTATAACAGAATATTGGATTAAAAATTTATTCTGGACCCCAGCTATCATTCCCTGGTTTCTCTTATGTCTTCAATTCTCATAGTTAGACATGCAGTGACAAAGAGGTATTGAGTGGACACTTTGAAAGGGGATCCTGACAATGAGACAGTTAGAATCATGGTCATTGAAAAAGGCAGCATGGGGTCTGAGGTTTATTTTACAATTATTTTTATAAATCAGTAAAATGTGTCTGGAGGCATTTTACTGATTTATAAAAATAATTGTAAAATAAACCTCAGACCCCATGCTGCCTTTTTCAATGACCATGATTCTAACTGGCTCATTGTCAGGATCCCCTTTCAAAGTGTCCACTCAATACCTCTTTGTCACTGAATGTCTAACTATGCCATCCTATACAAATTCAAACTTCTATTATAGGCCTCACATCCTTATAAACAAATTCAAATTTGTGGTGACTTTAACACAAACCTTTTCAACCAACAACAGACCTGATACCAATGTACAGCTGATAACAACCTTATGCAAATTCTATATAGCTTTTCTGACCTTCAGAATGAACATCTCCACACTTTTCTACTCTGCAAAAAAAAAAAAAAAAAAAAAAAATCAAACATTTCTCCATTATCTTTACCTTCTACCCTCCTCAAGCTAATCAGATTTCATCCAAAAACACTTCCATTTCCTTCATGTCTACTGTCCTTACTCAACATTCACTGAACAAATTGACCTTTCATCTAAAGATAGTCAAAGAATTCTAGCTGTTAAATCTGATCTATAGTCCACTGAGTGTCTCCCAGTTGTCAACATTTTACAGACCACTCAAAAGCTAAGAAACAAAGTATGCATCCTAGAAGAAAAATAGTTAACTTATTTAAATCAATTTCTAAATCCTGGATCACCAAAGAACTTACAGTGTTATTTAAAGTAAGAAATGTGGTTTGGCTCGGATATGTTTTTTTTATGGACTGTCATATTTTGTAAAGGAATTTTTGTTAGGGAATGCTTGTGTGAAAAAGCTGTCTAAAAGTGCTTTTTAAATTTTTTCCTTCCCTTGTGTGTAAAATATTTTTTTAGGGTCAGGTTATTGTGCTAATACGGACTGTCACTGAAAATTGTACCTCAAAATTAATATTCTGTCAGTAGGTTTACCATATCGTTCTCCCAGGGTCCACTACATGATTTTCAGCCTCTTTTCACAGCTAAACCTTGGAACATATACCAGTCTCATTGATTCTTCTTCCCCCCATCTACAAGAAGAATAACATTTCTAGGGAGTCTTTAGGTGTTAGACCAACTCTCTCACTGCCTTTGCCACTGATGAATGACTCTGTTGTGGCCAGACCAGGTTCCACAGTCCGCTGATCAGTTTTTCTCATTCCTCATGGTGTAGCTTCTAGGAAGGCCAATAAGGACTAGGAGTTAGACATGTCCTCTGTGGATGCAGGGATGTCTATACTAAGCAAGGAAGAACCATTCTTGGTAGGCTCAGTGGAAGCAGCAGAAGAAATCTTATCTCATAACCAAGCTAAGGTGTCCCTGCCATGGGTCTGTATTTTCCTCGGGGGTGGGGGATCTTCCAGGTAAAGAAATAAAAAGATATGACTGTTGACTTTCCTGCTTCTGTTACTATGGACAGGAAAGGCTTGATTGGTTTTGCTAAGGGATTACTTTCTTCCTTTAATGTTTTAAATCTCATTTCCTCACTGACTACATATAGGAAAAGGAAACAAATTTCCTCTCTTCCTGACATTGATTCCCAGTCCAAAGAGAAAGGACTGGAAGGGACATGGTTCTGTTTATTTAAATCTACTCAGCTGAAGATTCTGATTCTGTGGAAAGTGGTTTTTCAGAAAAACAAGATTGTTTTTGACATAATAGGTAAAATTAAATATTTGTTTCACTGGTAACAGAAAGAAATCCCTGTTTCCCAACAGAAGCGCTGTCATTTGTTACAAGTGGATTTTTCATCAGCCTGCAGCAGTTTCACCTGTTTTATTAGCACCCAATAGTCAACCTCCTTCTTATGATCACTAACAAAGTCATTGCAAGCTGTTTTCCTTTTCCAGGTTCAGGACTGCTTTTGCTAGGACCATTCTCCAGAGGTTCCTGGATTCCTAGTTTCTTTCCTCCCAGTATAATTCCAAGCTATATAGCCTTACTGCTTATGCTACTGAAGCAGTGTTCTCATTTTGAACATAGTACACCTTTAATTTCTCCAAGTCTTTTGGGTTTCTAATACTATGATGGGAATGAACCCCTTTCCTAAGTCAAACTACAATTAAAGTTCATATAATTAGCATTGTTTCAATCTTTCATGTTAACCACTTCTGTAAGTAACAATAGATGTTGTAATACATCTTTGTTCCTGTAGTTCACTTATTCTGATTTTGATGTATTGCCGGGGTGTCAGGGTATATTTGCACTGTGTAAATATATACAGCAAGTATATCCATCTAGTTGTTTGTCTATCAATCTATATAGATATACACAGTGTAAATATATACAAGAAGTATGTATATGTATATATTTACAGTGTATTTTTCTTTCATACCATCTACCTCTTGTGGCTCTAGCCTCCCTTCTTGATGCAAGAAATCTCTGAAGTTTTTGGTACCCTAAACTCTTCTTTTATGTGATTTGTGTTAAGCCCACAGTGGAAAGTGCCCTTAAGCTTTAAACCTGTCGGTTAGTCATATCTTTGGCAGGATAGAATACGTGTAACCTGGGATATTATAATAGTGATCTGTTAGATCATCTGCTGTTATGATGCTTACTTACACAACTGTATTTTGCTTGTTCTCCTTGATAAAACAAAACTAAGAATGACAATTGGCACCTTTGGAAAAAAAGGCCCTGGAATGTGCTTTAGCACCTAGAGTGAGATAATGTACATTAATACAATCTCTCTCTATGTGGGAGAGGAATGTGCTCGTCTACCTGAACAGGGATGATGTATTTTGATGCTCTTCCTTTTTTCTTATTTGCCTGTCTGAATCACATTTGTGTAAAGGAGAAATTATGTTCCTGTGACAAATACAAATGTAAGCTGCTTCATCGACTCAGTAATATAGCAACTAGAGCAGCAATTTGGGGGGGGTCTAGGTTCAACTCCTAGGTGAACTATGTACTTTGTTAATGCTGAACTATCTGCTGCATTGCTGCATTTCACTGTTTACAATTTGGAAATGCACTGTTTCAGATTGACTTAGTCTGATTTTGTTAAAAAGCTTACTAGAATACATTGCTGTTACTGCTTTTAAATTGGCACTGAGTGCTCTCATTCAGCTGCTGTGCTGTTTCAACCTGTGTTAGTTAGATTTTACTACTTAGCTTATTTTGAGTGCCTATACTGTTACTGTATCATGTGGAAACTGAAGGATTTTACTGTAATTTATATCCTGCCACCATGTTTCTCATTTCTTTTGGCACACATTACTAAGTAGAAGCAAATAGCTGGAAAAGTGTACTTGCAATGAATTACTCTGCAGTCTGTGAAATTAAGGTGGCAATAGATTGCATTTCATATTACTGAACAGGGTGACTTTTTTTTTTTATTAATTATCACTGCTTGTTCCTTAACTAATTTTACTGTGGTGGTGGTGCTGCGGTAGCGTTGTCGCCTCATAGCAAGACGTTGTCCCATTCAGTTCTCAGCTAGAGCTTCTTCTGTGTGGAGGCATACATGAATGGGGCGTGCCTTCATTGAAGGTTGTGCATCAGGGCTGGTAACCCAGTATGTAAAAATCCACTACCAATCAATAGCGGACAGGAGTTCTGCTGTGTCGACCCCTAACTGGGAAAAGCCAAAAGACACAAACAAAGCTCCTTAACTAATTTATTTGATTAAGTACTGCTTAGCTGAACTACTTAAATTGTGGTATTTCCTTGTCTGTCTCTTATTTCCTTCACCTACCCCTTTTCTGGCTTCATATTAACATCTCTCTCTCTCCTTACAGTCCCTTAAACACATTCAAAGGTCCAAAAAAAAAAAAAAAACAACCTGAAGCAACTGCCTGCATACAAGAACAGAGAGAGCGGAACCCCATACAAACCAGTAAACGTCACCGCAAGTTCTACTTTTATCAACAGACTGTGAGCAGTGTAAGTCTATTATAATCTTCTTTCTGTGATACTCTACTGATTCTTATGTTGTGCACACTACTGGACCCCCCCCCTTTTTCCTCCCATTTACTATAACAAATATATACATTTTTTTCCAAAGCTTTGCATTCATTTTATATTCTTATATTTTATTTATCTTGTATATCACATTTATTTTATATTCTTATATTTTATTCTCCCATTTACTGTAACACATTTATACAGTTTCTCAAAGCTTTGCATTTATTTTATAGTCTACTTCCCTGATGGTCTACTAAATCTGCTTTTGAATTCACACAGATAAACAGACACCTTCAGGTACTGACCTGGGCTAGCTTGTTGATTATTTTTCTCTACTCACAGCTTTCTCTAAGTCCTGGTCCATAGACCCTCCACATTTTCCTGTTCTCCTAACATCATTCTAGTGTAAGTTTCCTAGCCCTGTCAAACCTGTTTTCTCACAGCTTTCTTCAAGCCCTGTCTCTTAGCCCCCCCCCCCCCTTCTCTCGGTCTCCTAACATAATCTTATTGTAAGCTTCCCTGCCCTGTCAATCCTGTCTATTCCCTCCCTCTTCCTCTTGAGAATTTACTTATTCCTCCCATGAGCTGCAGCGCCATCTTTGAATACTAAAAACCTCTGCCTGACTACACTCTGTTTCTGTCTGTCCGCATTCTTCAGTAGTGTGCACAACTGTAAGTACTATTTGTACTTATGATTGTACTTACATATTGAATCAAAAAACCTGATGTAGAAAGGCACCATCTTTGGACTTAACGTTTCTCCCCTTGTTTCATAGGAATCCCCATTAGTGTACTTGCTTATAGCATATTCCATTCTTTTTTAATTAGTATTCTATTGAGTCATAATTTACTGCATGTCCCTTTCTAAACCGCCTGGCACAACTGCATTATTTTCCTACTTCTCAATGAGCTGCAGCTCCCCATTGGTGCATAAATAATAAAAACAAACAGGTAACAGTCAAACCAAAATGATAGGCTGCCCTTTTTCTGTAGTTGCTAACCTTCTCACTGATTGCTTTCTGTCTGGTGACTGCTGCTCCTCCCAGAAGGTGTAACCCACTCCATTCACCCTTCAGGCTCACTCCACTTCCCTACCTAGCCCCCAAATCTCACCCACCTTCACAACCTGTACTTTTATACGTCCCCTGGCTCCTTCCCACCCAACTCCTTTCCAATCACAATACACCTAAGCCAAACCCATCCACCTGTAGATCTACATCACCCCAAACATACACCCCTTCTACAATGCTCTACATAACATCTCTCCCTATAACCCCATTTGCCCTACTGATCTCTCTCTCTTCTCCTACCTATCTCACACTTTTCCCAACTCTTGTCATAACTCTTACACACACTCCACTACATCTTACCATCAACTGCACTTCTCATCCTCCTCATCCATGTCAAATGAACTCTTTACCTCTAACCCAATCTATTTTTTCAAACCAAAACTGCTCCCAACCCAACTCCCCTGTACCCCCTTCTTAAATGTGGCACCAGAAAATCACTTCCCTCACACAACCCAAGCTACCCTTGCCCTCTTCTACTCCATCACATCTCTCTCTCTCACTACACAGTGACATCCACCCCAACCCGGACTCATCCCTAACCTCAATCTCAACAAACCCTCCACTCAACCCACAAACTCAAAGTCCATTCATCTTACAACACTTAATGCACAAAGCCTGAAAAACAAACTCCCTAACCTCCATGCCTAGCTCTGCCATAACCACCCTGACATTATCGCCGTTTCTGAAACCTGGCTGAAAACCTATATAAAAGATAGCAAAATCCTACCACGAGGTTTTCCAATCATTCACAATGACAGAGCCAACAAAAAGGAGGAGGAGTAGCAATAATCTACCCCACCTCCAATACCATAACTCCCAACTCCAATAAAATACCAACCTTTGCCAACATTGAAATTATAATAGGTTTACTAAAAATAAACAACCACAAGTCCATATGTATCGCTGCCCTCTATATTCCCCCCGGTGATAATATCAAAACTCTTGAAAACATCCTGTCCTGGTTCTCCTCCAATATAAAAAATGAAACCTATATACTCGGTGATACCAACATTACCTGGAATACTATTAACTCTGAAGCCCCGTCCCACACAATCAACCTGTACAACTTCTCTCAACTAATACAATCTCCAACCAGACCAAATAAAGATGGTACCTCTGGTACCATCATTGACTGGATCCTAAAAACTCACCCAAACCTTATCACCAAAGCCGGAACATTAACTGATCCTCTCAGCGATCACCTACCAGCCTTTGCCGACTGTCTCCCATCTCCACTGCATAAACAACACCACTACATCCAAACCTGCAACCTCCCCCCTTTCAACCCTTTAACTTTCTCTGAATGCTTGGGGCATATTGACTGGTCCCCTCTAAAAACCCTTCCTCTAGATGATGCAGTTTCTTACTTTAACCACTCATTCTTAATCCTTCTCAATCAGCAAGCCCCCCCCCCCAAACCAAATGCATCAAAACCAATCCCTGCCCATGGTTATAAAAAGATACTAAACTAGCTTTGCAACAAAGGGACAACAAAATGTAAACAATATCAAAAACATAAAAACCTTAACACCCTCCTACAGTATAAGCAACTACAAAACTACACAAAAAATGAATAATTAGAGACTGGAAAGGCCACTACTAAAAAACTCCAGTCCTTGCTCTCAACAAATCCCCAAAAATTCTGGGACTCTATCTCATCCATGCTGCATCCTAGCAACAAAGAAAAGCCCTGCCCAGACCCTAACCTCTTCAACCTTGAAGCAGCCAGCCAGTTCAACTCATTCTTCACAGACTGCATAACTAAACTATCTGCCTCCTTCTCACCCCCTCCTCCACCACCACCCCCTCCTGCCCCAACCACCACCACAGTCATTAACTTTCCTCCACATCCTTTTACCTCAAGCCCATCCTCACAAGCACTACAAAAATACTTCTCCTCAAAGTCAAACCCTGTCGCAATGCACCTGACAACCTTCCACCCACCTTCCTCAAACAATCTGCAGACAGCATTGCCTATCCCATCTCTATTCTTATAAATAGATCCATACAAGAATCATGCGTCCCTTCTATCTGGTGCCATGCTTTCATTATCCCCCTCCACAAAGGTGGCAAAAATACTGATACCATCAACTTCAGCCCTATTGCCATCCTTTCCCCTCTTTCTAAAATAGTAGAGAGAACAATACAAGCACAACTCATGGCGCACCTAACAATAAACAATCTCTTGTCCCCTACTCAACACAGTTTCTGCCCAGGCTACAGCACCATGACTGTCCTTCTTTCCTTTCTTGAAACCATAAACCTCGAACATGACTCAGGCAAGTTCATATCCACACAATTAATCTGTCAAAGGCCTTTAACACCATCTCACATACCCTAATTATATCCTAACTCTCCACCCTAAACATCTCTCCAACCACCATTGCCTGGTTTTCCAGCTACTTGTCCAACAGCCAACAAGCTGTCCAATGGAAAACTTCAACCTTCCCTTTCCTTTCCACACCCATAGGTGTCCCACAATTTTATGCTCTTGGCCCTCTTCTCTTCAACCTATTCATTAACAACTTTCGCCAATCCATCCCAGACTCATCTATCATGCAATATGCAGATGACTCAACAACCATCTGCTCAGCCATCTCCCCCTCCGAGCTCCTAGCAAAAGCCCAACTAGCCTTCTCCAAAACAGAAACCTGGATGCAGTCTAACCATCTGGCACTAAATGCAAATAAAACCGACCTAATGTTTTTTCCCCCACCAAAAACTCCATTGACGAATCCACATTCACCACACAGAGCCAAAACAACACCCTCCTTGAAATCGTTCCTAACACCAAGCTTCTTGGCATCATTATTGATGAAGAACTAAAATCTGACACCCACAACCGCTCTGTAATCAAGAAAACCCACCAAAAGTTAGGTCTCCTCTACAGGCACAACTGCTTCCTAAGCCCCTCTACCCATCAAACTCTTGCATCCACCTTCCTACTCTCCTCCCTTATGTATGGTGCCCCTCTTTTCACCAGTCTCCATCTTGGCCTTTTGTCCAAACTTGAATCCTACTACAACAAGATCTCCAAATTTACAACCAATTCAAAAAACTCATCCCACCACTGCCACTCCCTCCTCACCCTCAACTGGCTTGAACTACCCAACTACCTCAGTTACCTACAACTCACCATTGCCCACAAGCTCATTTTTAAACCTGCCAACTGCCCAGCTCTTGCTACTTCCTTAATACCTTACATTCACAACCGCTCACTCAGATCCAAAAACCAAAATCTCCTTCAGGTCCAGAAACCTGCACTACCTCCTGGCCATCTACTGCTGTCCCACTCCTTAGCTAAAGAGTGGAACTCTCTCCCACACACCTACGCAACCTACCTAACCATACAAATTTCAAATCTCAGCTACTCTCTCATCTTTCTTCCAAATGGGAATGCCCTTAACCACCCATTCCACCTTGCACTGGCTCATCCAACTACCTCTACTATTACTTCATCCCACCCAAAACAATCCCTCCCCTACCAAAAACTAATTTTCTCTCTAATACCTATTGTACTATACTCTCCAATCTCAATTATACTATTACCCTCTCCATGCATAAAATTTTCCTAACCTACTAATAGCTAGTAGCTATATATTTTGAAATGATAAACCTACAATTGAGTTTATAACAAACATATTCACTTTACGTAAATGTTGACATTTCTATATTGAATTATTCTTTTCATTTTTGTAACATTGTGACAAGCCAATTGCAAATATTATAGAGCTTATCTGTAAATGTTTAATTAGCTGTATGAACTATGTCCTTTTGTGACATGTAAAATGTAACTTGCAAATATTGTGGAGCTTTTCTCCCCAGGCCTCCACTGAAAACGGGCTCTTCTTGGCCCAGTGGACTACCCCAGTCATCAAACTTAAATAAAACAAATAAAAATATCAATCTATCTATCTATCTATCTATCTATCTATCTATCTATCTATCTATCTATCTATCTATCTACTTGGTCAAACACTTTAGAGACTTTTTTATGTGATTTCGGTGCAATTAATTTATAGAAAACATGTACAGTGCAGGTTATTTACACTGCCATAATACCGTATCACAATATAAAAGTTAATCACAATAACAAAATGTTTATAAGGAGCAAGTGTCTATTTATGTATATGTTCACCTACAATCTTTTCCCTGGTATAGTCCCTTTCTCACTTGAGATACCATAATTATTAGCTCTCAGTCTCTCTCTGTCTCTCTACACACACACACATATATATATATATATATATATATATATATACATATATAGCCAGCCATAGTTTGTTTGGCTTATAAGCCGTTGTTTTAATGCCAATTTTTATATAAGCCCAGTGAGTCTGTGTTGGCTTTCACACCATCAGTGAATTAATTTTTACAAGTGTAAGTTTTTCGAGAAAAGTTCAACGATCTGCCCTCGATTTAAACAGATTCTGTCAAGTGACTGGGTGAACCGACTCCACATTTGATTTCAGAGTGAAGGGACATCTGCTTTGATGAGGGTCAACTGAGCTTGTCTGTGCCTTAACCAGGACTGGGATTTTATTCCAGAGTGTCAGTGCTTGGGTTGGTGAATCTGTCCCTCCAGCACATCCTATTTGATTCAGATTTTCCATTCAAGTCATGGTTATGCGTAGGGTCGATGGGATTTGGATTAGTGCAGCGTCCACCAGACTCTTGGAGAGCTCTTCACGCCCTAGCCAGACGAGGATATGCAGTGTATTTGATCCTCTTATTGAGGAGTTTTTAGCCTCTTTCATGGTGAGGTCGCTGTACCCCTTTGGCAGGTACTTAGGGGGTTGAGGCTAAGAGGTGTGTCAAGCAAGGGCAGAGGCCATGATGATTGTACCAAGATAGGTAACCTGATCCCTATGTGAAAAGAGTAACGATGACCCTCCCGGTTTCTAGATGTGAATCCTCTCATGTTTGCTTTGGGCCATGGGCCCTGCTTATTGCTTGCTTTCGGCCAATGTACTTTGTCCCCTGTAATAATTACTTCCTGTGTTGGGATTTGCACCACTATGGTTGTAAGGGATGGGTATTTTTTGTTGGATTAGCACCTAAGTACACGAAACGTTGTCTTTTTTAGTCCAAAGGGGATGACTATGTGTCTGTTGTAGGTTTAGCTTGAGCTGTGATGGCTCGTGTGTGGTCGATTATTAGCTGTGTCCTTGGAGGTCCTTCGTGCTCCATTCAAGAGCTCCCTTCCATGTTGGCCCCTCAGCTCATATATTAACTTGGTCAGAAGAGGTCCCAGGACTGAGCCTGTACTTGAGTCACTATTGGAGTCTGGAGAGTCCCACATGTGAGCCTGTGGGAGGTGGCATTAACTGGCTAACCATCTGGACATGGTTCCAGCAATTCTTAACCATGGGTTTATATCTTTGAGCCAGCTTGCAACCTAAAATGCTGGATAGGGGTTTAAATGTAAGCTGGGGAGCTTATCTAAAATAGCATGGTGGGTCCACCCTCAAAGTCTTTCATGTCACCACCCTTTAGGCTGTGTGGAAGGGGGTTGCCCCAGGATCTGCTAGGACTGTTTCCAAAGTAACCCTGTAGGTCCAGTGTCTGTAGATCCCATTGTAACTGTTAATAGGTCCATGATGATCTTATTCATGAGCAATATCTTTATTTTTGAGGTCCACATGATCCTTTCTTCAGCTTTGCACTGTGTACCACCTTTGTGGAGAGCGACACACACCAGGATCTGCCACCTATTGGGCACTTGTACATATTTTCCACTGTTGTTGTAATAAGTAGATTGAATACCTGTAGTAAGGCTGGGTTTGGAGTAGTATGGAGCTCAGGATGGAGCCTCTTCTTGCAGTTCATGTAGGTTTTGATGCTGTGTTTTTTGCTTCCCATTGGGTGGCTGTTTTTGCTTTGGCTGGGATGTTTTAGCAGGAGACTCTTGGATGTGGGGGTTGATACTGCTGGGGGGTTTTTTGCTTCTTGTGATGTCAATGATGTGTGTGCAGCTAGGGATGTTGGTAATGTATTTTTTCATTTTTGACTAATTCAGCATATATCTGAATTCCCATATATTCAATTCCCCATAAAGGTTCTGATGTAACCATTATCCTTAGTGTCCTGTTCCTTTTTTTTTCTCTCTATTTTTCTCTAATTTGGCTTAATGATTTTTTGTGGTTCTTTAGTTTTGAGATGCAGATCCTTTCCTCCTTTTGGATTTTGCTTAGTAGCTTCCTTCCTTCTCCTTCTATTGTGTTTTATGTTTATGGCTAGGGCCCACCCAGACGTTTTTGCCATTTTTGGAGGGTTGGTTTTTATTTTTTATTTAGATTGTGATGATCCCTGAAAGTTGAAGGCTGCGCTTTATAAAGGATTCTTCGATTTCTGGGCCATAAATCTCCCACAGGCAGTTATATATATATATATATATATATATATATATATATATATACATATATAAAATGATGATTCTCTGTAATTCTTTCTCTCTCTGCTGGAGATGTCTGCATTTCTTTTTCTGGTGTCTCTTTTCACCTGACCCTCCCTGTTATTAGGATAGGGAACCTTCCTCCATTCAAGGTACGTGTGATTTCTCCTTCTAGACTAATCCAAAATGGCAACTCCACATATACCACAGCAATCTCTAGAAGACTTTATACCACCTGTCACTTCTTAGATCAAACCTGAGGGGATGAGCATCAATAGTCAACCAGATACCACTTCCACTTGCCCAAAATTGTGGCAATATTTGACAATCTACCCATACTGGGCGCAGCAGAGTGCTGTGATCATTCAACACTATGCACAGTTCTGAATGGCATGACATTTCTGCCCAGACATGTCAGCCTAAGCTCTAAGGTACTTTGTTTTCCTTTTGGTACCAGGACAAACTCTGAGTTAGTGTGTGCCTTTTCCTGAGCTTCACTGTCTCTTTGTTATGCTTTACTATATTCTCTTGACCTTAACTGTACTTGACTTCAGTGTCTCCAACTGTCATTTAAACTCGATTCACTCTGTTATTTAATACATTTTGTATTTTTCATGTGTCTTTGTCTAAAATGTATCTTCTCTGTTTATCCAAAGACCTAAATGTTGAGCCTGACTTAAATTAGCCTTGATCTCATTATGTGTGGATAGAGGCACATTTGTGGTCATTATGAGGTGCTGAAGCATTCATTTTGTGGTGATTTAACTGTAACAAGCTGCCTTTTGCAAATGTATAAAACAATGCAGTACTGTGTTACAGAGCACTGAAGAATGTTTTTTTTTTTTTTTATTCAAGTTTAAATTTAGTTTTGTGGAACTGCACAGAGTGCTGGATGATCCATCTATGTTACTGGTCTCACCCTTTACAATGCCAATCAAAGGAAGTCAAATGTTTTTAAGATAGCAATGGACATGAAAAATATTTCCTTCTTTTCAGTTTTTGAACAATACTGTTTTTTGTTTTAATACTTCAATTATTTTATGCGGTTTAGCAGAGTCTGAGGAGCTGGTTTTGGGTTTGATATATTTTTTAAATACCTGAACAAGGGCTCTAAATCTTCATCAGTCAATAAATAAAATAAGATGGGAAGATATGTTTATTATACACAGTGGCTTACACACCTCTGAAATAGAATCCCACAGAAAATTAAGACGTATAATATGTTATCTTCAAACACAAATAAATAAATAAATGAATAATAAATAAGTGGATGATGGTTGGGCACTCACAAATGTTCCCATGGCTTCACTGGCCTGGACCTCCTTGAGACAGGAGGTTTGGTGTGAAGGTGGGCACCAGTAAGGTTTAAATTGCTTTGTATCAATTTATCCAGGAAGAGAGAAGAGTGACATATTGATCAATAAGTACTGAAAATGGACAAAAGAGCTAATATAAGATTATATGTAATTTTGGACTGCTTGGACTAAAAAACTTTGACGTGTGCAACTAATGTAAGATGAAGATAACAAGGAAAGTTAAGGGAATACTGCATATACAAAAGAATGGGGTAACAGTGAAAGTGTAAATATTGTTTTTGCCTTGATAAGTATTTACTAAGTTGCCGAACTATTTGGCTAGTTTTACAGACACTGGCCCACTAACAGTACAATGCCTGTTTCAAAGCTATAGGAAGAACTAATAAATAAATTAAGTAAGGAAATGTGCCACTCTGAGTAGTGAGACATGTTAAAATTCATAAAAGTCCACTGCTTGGAATTTTGTAAATGTCTCTTTTGTGTCATACCTATCATATACTCTGCAAGATCTTAATGAAGTCCAAATCCTAGACTGAAATATCTCCTTTGTATAAAATACATGTGAGCTGCTGACCTAGGAAACAATAAATAATGTGTGTGTGTGTGTGTGTGTGTGTGTGTGTGTGTGTGTGTGTGTGTGTGTGTGTGTGTGTGTGTGTGTGTGTATGCATCTTTTTTCTTACACTTTCTGCTGAGAAAGCATTAATCCTCCTATGAGTCAGCTGCCTCATTTCATTCTCAGAAGGTGAGTGTCAGTTGCTAGAGGCCATCACCCAGGCAGACAGCAATTATTCTTTCTCCCTTTTTTCCAAATCCCAATGCCACCTCCAGTGGTTTATACACAGACTTGTAGACATGAGGACCTGTTAATATTTCACCTATGGACATGCAGGTTCTCACACATGCAGCATTTAGACTATCAAACCTGTATTGGCATAACCAAGTGCATGACCTTGGACAACAGACTTCTTGGTGGGCACCACTCTCACCACTAGGTGTCAGCATTGCAGTGGGCTGGATTACCTCCCACCTCCCCCAGGATAAGCAAGCAGGTGTTAAATGCTCTCTTTCTTTGGCCACAACCCCAGTGGCTCCTCCTGCACACATTTTGCAAGTCAGCCCTAGGTCATCTGGGTAACCATCATGGGTTTATCCCTGTCAACCAAAGATCCAATGTAGCAATTCAGCAACTTTTGATGTTAAGGAAACTCAAGAATTGGAAAAGTGATCTTCTAATTACCCATTTTGATTCTCTGGGTTATAACAACATACTGGTTATGCTTGTTTTTAAGCCATGAGTGCTATTTATGTGGACCAGGAGTATCATGATGTCTAGGAGAAGCCACAGCCTAAGTCTCATGATGTAAAATTGACATCTTGTTTGTGTTTTGGACAGCAGGAGTGCTAGCATCTTAGATTTAAGGCATCTTCCACATATGTGGTATTAAATTATTTTTTTTAATTGATAGAAATAGAAGTAACTACTGCTTTTCAAATTGTTTGAAAGCAATACTATTTGTCTCTTCCAGTTTTCCTCTTTCTTATTCCATGACACATGAGAAGTTGGGTAATGTAGTCTCAGTAGCTCAAAAGGTAGAACTTTTTTTCTGGTACAGATGCCTGTGAGTAATTCCAGACCGGGTAGTTGGATTAATTTTCTAATACTGACAGCAATGCAGAATAAAGGGGGTGCTGTACCCCTGAGTGCATCATCCTTCTGATGAGACTGTGAAGGCTGCCAGCCTAGCTAGATAGAATTTTGTAAATAATTCTATGTGATTGTAAAAATTAATATAATCCACAGGCTTGTTCTACAAATGTAAAGAGATCTATGTGTTGTGATTAAAGTATATGGTGTACTGAGCTTCAGAAATGTAACCACAGTGCACTCTGCTGTAATAAAGCTGATAAGACAAGCATTGTATGACTGTTTCATCTCAAGCTCAGAGACAGGATGTCTAGGCCAGGAAATGTTTTTTATTGCCTTGATTTAAGAGGTAATTACTAAGGTTTTAAATGTATAATGTATTTTATTGCTGTGGCTTCCTGGCCAGGTGCAGCTTACTAAGAAATGTAAATGTTTAGTTTCTGTGAGCCTGGGAAACAAAATCAGAACTGTTAACAATGATGTAATTTGAAATAACTCAGCAGTACTGTATTATCAATTTAAGACTTTCCCAGAGAGAAAGAGAGAGCATTTTGGATTTTGTCTGAAGAACATCCATTCACCAGCACTTGCTTGCTCTGTAAGTAAGATATTTATTTACAACAGTGATTTCTTTTAGAGATAGATAGAAATAGCCAGATTAGTCTAGCTGTTTTCTATATTCATGTCAGACTATTCTACATTATTATTTTAAAACATCTTCCTGTGATTTCTGAACTCTGTAATGTCAGTGTGTTGAAGTAAATATCATTGTCTTGTGGTTTTATTATTTATTATTAAATATTTTCATCCTTTCAACTGTGGCTGTTTTGTGTAAAGGTAATTTAAGCTCTTAGACTACATTGCATGTACTTGGTTATATTGTCCAATCCACTCCAATAGCGTTAGCCCTCGGTCGCACTTACTATTTAGATAAAAGTAACATTGCACAGTGAAATTGGTCACCTTTTAGGAAGGGCCTTACATTAGCTGATATTAGTGGTTGGTGGCAGTGATTTCTACCTTATAGTCTGGAGAGAAGGGGGCATAGCTGGAGAACCTGTGCCAGCCTTCTCCAGGAGTGTCTGTGCATTTGTATACAACTCATATCTCAAAGTGTGTGCATGTCAGCTACTTGGGCAGGGACACAAAACACTGAGAGGGTGCTGAAGGTTTTAGCTTGACCATTAGGCTGAGATCTGTACCCTATAGCTGTGCCAGTGGGGAGTCTTACTGTGGATCTGGAGAGAAAGGGAGAAACCAGCCCAAGACTGACTGTGATCTCTGTGTGGTCTTAAGAGAAATTGTACTTTACTGTGTGTGCACTTGTTATCCTTCCCAATGTGCACGCCCCTCACTGGTGTTAGTGATGAGGATTGAGGCTCCCTGATTACTGGGACAGTGCATGGGCATCACAGAGACGTTAAATCAAAGCCCCCTTTGCTTGAGTTGGTAGTAGCCCGGGTGGATATACAAGATTCCACAGTACCTATAAAAAATACTAGGGGGAAGATTCCCAGTTCTCTGGCTAAATTTTCCTAAGTAGGCATGAAGATCATCTCAAGTATTCCATGAAATGAGGCTATTAGTCTAGTGAGACTAACCCATTCAATAAAGTGTGAACAAATGAATTCTGCTGTGCAGTATGTAAAACCTGCTTTTTTATTGTGAAGTAATGTAATCTGCTGTTAATCTTTTTATTCAGCTCTGATAAAAATGCTGTTATTAGTGATGATGATAATAATAATAATAATAATAATAATAATAATAATAATAATAATAATAATAATAATAAAATAATAATACAGCTTTTAATATGTGCCAGCAACTGAACTTTGACTACTAACATTTGTGACAGGCAGCTGTTATATCTTTTCCTGTTAGATGTGATTGCTTTTGATTATTTGCTGCTAAAATTTCATGGCTATAGCTTTCAGGGTTTAGCAATCAAAAAATAGTGATAATATACTTCTCTGCATATTTACCTATACCTATCATATTTTTTACATAACAAACAATTTATCAGGTAACAACAAACAACTATATTTCTGAAGATGTCTCCGCATCAGCATTCCGCATGAACAGATATTACTAACATGCTAAATAATGCAGTTGACAAGAGTGTGGCAAATTCAACCAATCCAACTATGCAATGAATGAAATGGAGGAAATATAAAATATGTTCCAGGGTTATGGAGCATCTACAGGTGCAGCAAAAGATAACTTAATAGCAATAAAAACATAACTGTAATTTAAAAAACAAGTATAAGCATACCTAACTGAGACTATTGTGTGACCAATGTGAAGTAGTAAAAGCTTCAGTTTTGTAGAATTTCCCCATTTGCAATTACCCATCACAGTGGGCTTCAGTGCTCTTTTGGCTAACTGCTAAAAGGACCACCACTCTTTAACAACTCTGCCCTAACTGAACAAGATCAGTAATGCTATGAATACTAAATTAAAGGGTCAGAATCATTCTGCAGCTGTCAAATCCTTGAAAAAAAAATGTAGGCGTCAGTATGAGATCATATTTAGAGCATTACATTAAACTTTTTAAAAAATAGATTCCCATGGAACTGACAGTTTGTTTTTTTATATGAGTATTTTTTTATTTCTAAAAATATACAACAGCATTAAGCAACATGGCTAGTTTTCCCCTTTTAAACTTCATGCTTGTGATTCATACATGCTACTTTTCAAGGGAGGTGGTGCACAGATAACGGTACCAACACAGCCACTGTTTTTCAGTCATCTGGTATAGATTACACATCTTACTGTTGGGAAGGTCACTCCTGCCTTCTGAGACATGTATTAAGTATTGAACAGCACCCACAAGCATATTGAAGAGCTGCATAAATAAAGACAAGTGTAGTGTCTCTTTGCTGAATAATATTTAACATGACAATGTTTAGGTAACTTACCATCCAATAGTATAGGTTCATAGTTGTGTACTAGGCTAATGGCCCTGGAGCCTTGACAAGCCTAGCCCATAGGATTACCCTGGCATCTTGCCAGCCAACCTTAGTTCCTAGTGCTGCTGTCGAGTAGAGCCACTGGAGTGATCCCCAGGGTGAATTGTACATTTTCCATCCACACATCAAGATTTCCCTTGAAGAGGGCCAGTGATTTGCTTTGCTTGACATGGATGGGAAGTCTATTCCATAGCATGGGCAGTCTCTGGGTTATGAACCTGTCCCTCCAGCATGTTCTGTTGATTGTGGTAATGAGGCTAAGGTCTCTGGAGCATGTGCGGCAGAGGGATTGGGATTTCTTTAGATGTAGCATTTCTAACAGAGCTGGGTCAGATATGGCTTTGTAATTCAAGCAGAGATCGTCTCTAAGTAGTCGATATGAGACAGAGAATAGTTGGAGCTTTTGAGTATGTCCATATAGACAAGTGTTTAAAGCCTAGTATCCTCTTTGTGAGGTACTTTTGCGGCCTCTCCAGTTGTTGCAGGTGTGCAGTGAGGTACATGCCAAATGGGGCATTGTACTCGATGATTGGCCTAATGAGGGAAGAGTAGAGGGAGACAATGACCTCTTTCTTCCTGGATGCAAAACACTTAATAATGAGATGTGCCACATAGAAGGACTTTCTGACCACAGTGGCAATGTGGTGGTCAAAGAACAGAGGTTGCTGTAAACCTGTGTTCCCAGATCTCTTGTAATGCCTTCTGTGTTCAGTGGACTACCATTGATGTGGTAATTCAAGGGAACCGAGTTTTTCCCAAGGGGGATGATGACACATTTTTTGGCATTGAGCTTAAGGCCATGGTTCTGACACCAGTCATTGGTCTCATTGAGGCCTTTCTGTAGGATGTCAACATCACTTGGGGAGTTAATAATAGCTCCCAACTTGCAATCATCTGTGAACTTTGTCAGCCAGAGTCCCTTTGTGTTGGTCTGGACTTCAGAGAAGTAGATACCAGACAGGAGAGGACCCAGGACCGAACCCTGTGGGACTCCACTCATGACTGGTCGACAGTCTGACTTGGAGTCAGCTACTTTCACACTGTGGGTTCTATCCGTGAGCCAGTTTGTAACCCAACTAGTGATGTAGGGGTTGATGCCTAGCTTAGTGAGTTTTTCTATGATTCCTGAGTTGAGAATGGTATCAAAGGCTTTAGCCAGATCAAGGATAGCTGTAAGAACTACCTTGCCTTCATCCACAGCTCTGGTGACTGACTCAAAGAAGTCAACCAAGTTGAGCAGGCATGATCTACCCTTCACAAAACCAAACTGTGTAGGATCCAGAGTTTGAAGATTCCCTGTATCCTTGTTTATTAGGTCCATAATAATGCATTCCATAGCTTTGCATATCTGACTCATCAGGCTAATGGGCAATAGTTGTCCGGGTCTGTAGTTCCTCCTCCCTTGTGGAGAGGGATGACCATAGCAGTGCACCATTCGGTAGGGACAAAGCCTGAGGTGAGGCTGTAATTGAACAGGGCACACAGGTGAGGTGCCAGTTCACTCTGTAGTTCATGTAGAACACAGCCAGGGATATTGTCAGGCCCCATAGAAGCTGTTTTCTTAGCCTTGAACAATGCTGTTTTAACTTGTGCAGCAGTAGTACTGGGTGCCTGGCAATCTACTGGTATTGTGATTGGTCCTTTGGGGGGGAGGGGTAAAGTTGGCACTGAATCTGTCAACCAGTATATTGGCAATATCTGTTGGCTCAGTATAGGAGGTACCATTGTGCAGTATCTCAGAGCAAATCTTGGTATTGCTGTGGAGATTCTTTACATAACTATAGAAGGTCTTGTGGTTGTTTTTACTATCTGCTGCAGCTCTCTTTTCATAGCTAGCTTTAGAGGATTTGATGAGGGATCTCAACCTTTTGTTGAGGCTGATAAGGGAGTTTTTCCAGTCTTGGGACTTCACCTTATTTTGCATCAGTTTCCTCCTTTTGTTGTAGCATTTGTTTATGGCAGGGGACCACCAGATTGTTTTCCTTTTTTTTTTTTTTGAGGAGAACGTCTTGGTTCTTTTGGGTATGGCGAGATCCATGCATTTGTGTACATGTTCATACAGTGCATTGGTGTATGGTTTGGCATTCATGCAAATATTCTCCATTTGGATGGGTGCTGTGAAGTTAGCCACCTCTGTTTTTAGAAGCCCAAATTTAGCTTTGGAGAAGTTTTTCATGGTGGTTACCTTTGTGAGGGATGGGGTGGGAAGGATGTGGATTTCCAAGGTGATTAGTTTGTGGTTGGATCTAACCAGGGAGGAGTTGACTATTGGTGTAGAGCAACAGTTGCCCATGTTAGTAATGACCAGGTCATGGATGTTCTACCTCTATTAGGGGTAAGAATGAGCTGGTCCAGGGCAGTGGAATTAATGAAACCCAGAAATCACTGGGCAAGTGTCTTGGTGCATGAGTAGTTTTCTCAGTTAATGGAGGGGTAGTTGAAGTAGTCAAGTATGAGAGTGTTAGGTTGGACCCTAATATTCTCCAGGGTGTTTAGGAACATGGAGTGTGAGTCTTGGGACATAGTTGTGGACCTATAACAGGCTATGACCTGAGTCACTGTCTTTTCCAATGTTAGCTGCACCTGAAGTATCTCAGATGCATTATGTTGAGCTACCAGTCTGGAGGTGTGCACATCCTTTATTAATATGGAAACACCGCCGCTTTTGGAGCTTTGGTCCAAGTTCTGGGGCCGAAAGGTGTGGAATGAGTTATAGCCTGGTAATGCAGGGGGTGCTTTCTGCTGCCTTGAAACAGGTCTCTGTTACAGTACAAATATCAATGTTTTCCATTTTAAGGAGTGCTTCGAGTGAGTGCATTTTCAGATTTAGACTTCTAGGATTGAGCAGCATGACCCTCAGATTGCATTTGTTTGTAGCTGTTACAGTGGTAATTTGTTGTTTGGAACCCTGCCTAAAAAGGCACTATAGGGGTGGCAAGAGCCTTTTCCAGTATCCGGAAGCCCAGGGGTGACAGATGCAGGCCATCTCTGGCAAAGCATTGAGGTGTGCCTATCAGGTTATCCCAGGCAGACAGATACTGGATCCCCTTAGAATGACACCAGAAACTTAGCCAACTGTTAAAATCAATCATTTTCTGCTTGTACTGTGCTATCATTCTGGGTGATGGTAGGATGCTGGTCGGGGCTAGGGTCATACCTGCCTGGGCTACATAATCCAAGAGCTCCTCCATGTCTCTTTTCATGTAGTTCAGGGAGGTATGTCTTAGGTCATTCACACCCACATGTACAATGACAGAGTCATATTTGTACCTGTTGTTGAGGGACCTGAGTGTGTGTGTTATGTGGCGGATCCTGGCGCCTGACAGGCAGCTGACTGCTACTTTCTTCTTATTAAACCTAGTCAGTGGGACATCAGTGTGCCTCACTATCGAGTCACCTATGACTAGTGTATTGGGCATGCTATTTTGCCTTAGGGGCTTTGGTTAAGTGGCACACTCTTTAGCAGAATTATGTGTCTCGTGATTAATGTTGTGTTGTGGTGGTCAAGTGCATTTCTGTGTTGGAGGTCTCTGCTGTTTGGGTAGATTTTTATTGAGATCCTCCATGAAGTTGGGTATGTGGTTTGTGTTTTTATGTGAAGACAGTGCTAGTGTGTGTTCTGGAGGGCTATGTGTTCCATGTGGTGTGGTGCAAGTGTTGACCTTCTCCTCTTGACCAGCTATTCTGGTCTTGGCTGGGGAGTGCATGGCTTCCAATTTGGATATATAAGTGCATCTCTTGCAAGTCTGAGTGTTTAGTGGCAAGAGGAGAGGGTTGTCGGTGTACATGAGGCTGTTGCTACATTACCACAGGATGCCCAAGTTCACCAGGTTAATAGGAGAATGCACAGGGAACTGACCTTTAGACATGCCTGGAGGGTTGGGCATTAATAATAATTACTGGAGCTGTTTCCTTGTAGAACATTTAGTGCTGGTAGCACTTTTGTGTGCTACAATAATTGCTACAAGAAGTCTGGTAGAGTGCTAAACTAATAAGCTAGTATAAGTGCAGGAGAGGAGAGAACTAGCAGATTTAAGGGAAAATTTGAAGAGCAGACATTGGCATCGCTCAGAAGCTTACAAACAGTCCTGGATACAGCAAATTTGTATCTGGACTAGACTAGTTACAGGAAAGGCGGGAAAAGCGCAAACATGGGCTTTTAAACTAGAAAGTTGAAAGAGATGGAAAAACTGCCCAAACAGCCAATAAACTACAATTTCTGGGTCAGAAACCACTCCTCTTGTGATAGATAGGCTACCTAGTGCTTACCACTCCCACTGACAAGCTAGAAGGCTTCCCTCCAACACAGAAAGAATAATAATACAATATATTTAATAAACTTTTCTCAGCCTTTTAATGTGGTATCTTATATGCATATATTTCACATGCATATAGGAGTTCATGCATTATATGTATGACTGCACTGCATTTTATGCATATCTTTGCTGCCATATTGTATATAGTTTTTGTTTTCTCAGTGAACTCTGAGTGGATCTTTTAATATCATTCTATTTGCATTCAATCTTACTGCTATGTTCTGAATTTTGTGTTGTACTCATTTTGTATATAATATTGTCAATTGACAAATCATGCTGTATTTTCTGACCTTTGAGCTGAGTTCATGGCTGGTCATTACTCCAGTCCATTTACCCCATGAATAAATAGTAAGTAAGCAGACAGTGCTATTGTTAGAATCAGTAAACAACTGTCTGATGCTAGGCACAGCATAACACACACAGCACTACAACTGAGCATGTGATTGAAATGATGCATGTCACAGCTGCATTTAATGCTCATCTGTCACATGAAGGTCAGGACAGTGAAGTTCAAATAGGCCACTGTGGGGCTGTGCACAGCAAGGTGCCTCCCTGTTCATTATATAAACAGGAAGAAAAGCAGGAGAGGGGAGAACAGCAAGTAGAGGGAAACATTCAGCAGTAGCCTTTGCAGGGAAAGAGCTTTTTCTCATATAATATAAATATATAAATATATAAAATAAGAGTAAATGAGAAAGGTAGTAAGGGAGGACTGTGGATGGCAAAGAGGGAAAATGGCAGGTAGCCAGAGCAGACAGACTTATATAAAACACAAAGTGAGGCAGGACTAGTATATAAACTAAAGGCTAGGAGGGCAGTGGATAGACCAACAGACAGATTTACAGTGGCTGTATCAAGTCCTAGCAGGGCTGGATGTCAGTCTAGCCCAGATGGCAGCAAACCCACGTATTACTCATATGAGTGGCTCATTTTATGGACCATTTACTCTTATAATGGCCTTCCGGTTATGTGACTCTTCATGTCACACTTTAAGACACTTCTGAAGCAGGCATACGGTTTCTTCTGTACATCAGTTCCACTAACCTAGGCAACTGATGATAGCAGACCAGCAGCGACCCCTACATTCTACACTCAAGAAAGGAGCCTTCACCTAGTTTTGAGAAATAGCCAGTGATGGTAATAGTAATCATTCAATGTCACCTCCAGCACAAAAGATCATTGTCTCCTTGCTGATAGGCAGTCGTGGCCACCACCAGAAATTTAGTACCAGAGGTTTCAAATGGTTGAGACAAAGGTGAGTGTGACCTCACTACCTCCTCCTCTTCCACAACTGGACCTGCAAAAGGAGGCTGTAATAGTAAAATGTTATTACACACATACTCTAGCAACACAATCACAGTTTTTCAGTCAAGTGCAAGGCGACTTCCAGCTTGACTGTGTAGTACAAGTTTTTGTAGCAGTGATGCAGAAACAGTGTCACTAAGCAGCTTCATTATTGTAACCACCATGCCAGTTGTGGATGAGTGTGAAAAAAGTAGATCGAGATGAGTGTGCTACCCTGGAAAACAAATGCAAATAAATAAATGAATAAATACCCCCCTTTAGCTTGAAAGAAATCAGCAGTGCCATTTCACACTGTCCCACTCAATAACATACAACTGTGGAAGAGAGGAATCACAATACAGGTTTTCTAAGCCTACAGCTTTAAAGAGTCAATGAAGGATTTACAGACATTAGTGAAGAGTCTTGTCAGTAAAGAACCGTAAAACCCTTTGGTGGGCATCAAAAACACTGTGGTTTCGACATTGTGAATAATATGTAACAGAGGGGTCTATATTATAACATCGAAGTTCAAAAACTTTGAATGTTATAATATAGAACCCAGTAGAGCGAATGCTTGAAATAGCAAAGCTGCAGTGGGCCGTTTCTGCAGCTTCACTATTTCCTCAACTGTGGAGCAAAGGTTATGGACCGGGTTAAGGTAAGTGTGTGAATGAAGGTGAGTGTGCAATTGGGCATGGTTTAGGTGAGTTAGGGTTAGGGCGTGGGTAAGGTAAATGTGCGATTGTGTGGACGTGAGAGTTAGGGTGGGGTAGGTGAGTTAGGGTTAGAGAGCGGGTAAGGTGAGTGTGCAATAGTTAGGGACCTTAGGGTTAGGGTTGGGTTAAGGTAAGTGGGTAGCTAGTGGTGTATGTCTGGTTTAGTGTAGGGTTTATTTTGGTGTGCTTGAGTTGTGTGTATGTTTGTCGGAACAGTAATTTTTTTTCCCTGGGAAAAAATTTGCTATTCTGACTGTTTGGTTTTCTGGTGTTTCAATTGAATGGATTTGATATTATAACATTCAAAGTTTTTAGACTTCGATGTTATAATATAGACCCGTAACAGAGAACCTAGCATACTTGCAATGCACTGCATCATCTCCCTGTAGATTTGTTAAAACAATGTACAATAGAAACATTGTGAAGGTTATGTGACAGGAAAGTTGTGGTTTCAGCATCACATGATGAGACATGGCTGTAGTCAGTAATGGGAGGAAGCATGTGGATAACACTATGTATGGTCCATAACCAGGTGCAAGGAGGTGTACTGACCCACATGTTTTGTACACAAGTGTACATGCACCACATGGTCAAGCAAGATAGGCAGTGGTTGAACATGTTCACTGCATAGGAAGTGCAAAATGCTATTGAGAGATTCAGGATGCATAGAGGTCAGACAATGTTGTTTACTAGACTATACCTCCAATATCAGATACAGCATCCCTGTCATTTCCCAACATTCAGCATGTCACTTTGCTAATTATGCTTGATGACCATATTCTATGCACTGAGATTCAGCAGGATCAGCTCACGATATAGCTCATCTGGGTGACTGCTCACAGCTCTGTGTCTCTACACCTTATCTGTCACAGACCTCATCAAACACCAACATTGTAATCCAGAACAGTGGACAATGCAAATAGTCATACCCTGGCAGGGTGATCTCACCACTTAAGTGTGTGATTTTTGACTCCCTACAGCCTGTTGGAGTACACAGACATCACATGCAACTCTTATGATCCTACTCCACTGCACAAGTTTGCAGTCACCTGTCTCTGTGTATCTGTAACTCTGCAAGAGAGGATGACTCTGCCCTGCCATGCTTGTGACATATCCATGTATGATGATGATGATGTCTGATGCACAACATGATCAGCCCATGCATTTGTTTAATAGCTTGCATGATAATGTATTCTTCATGTTATTTTGGGATGTAAATTTCATGTCCAATGTTCGTGGACCACACAGCACCTTTTTGCAATTGCTGCAACATATTCTGCCAATCAATGCCTTAGTTGTGGAACAGTTGCTATATGTTCCTTACATCACTCTTCACCATGTCCTTCTTCTGCTGCTACTACTGGCATGGGAGGTCTTGGTAAGTTGGTATCCTGCTGCTCCCACTGTTTGTGTTATGACTTACCATGCAGCATTACATGTGTAGCAAAAATCTGGCTGCAGATTTCAGGACTGCATACCTCTCAACAGTCCAGGTTTTTACCTTATATGTTGAATCTATTCCCCATAAAATTTGTGGTTTTCTGGATTTTTGTGGCAATTCAGTAAAGTCTGAATTCACTAAACAATGACAGGCACTTGAGGTTCAAACTTCATATCCTTCAGAAAATGCATGGTGCTGCAGCACCCTTTATTCTAGTAACTTTTTAAGTTTCTAGGAGCAATATTTATAATTTATCCCTATTTTGGGGGCTTTGCCCCCCATCATTTTTGTCTTTGTCCATATTTTTCTGCTTAGATATTGTTTGCTATGCAGGACTGTATTGAAACATCTAGTCTTCCATTTTACCTATGTTGGCAAGTGCTGTGCTGTTAACTATTTCCTGCATTTTCTTGGGTTTCACAGATAAGGACCATCAACCATGGGGTCTATTGTATAGCCAGCATCCTATAAAACACACAATAAACACCATATCATACGTGGTCTGCTCCATGCTTGCATCAGATCTGTGAGTATAAATGTGTAAATCTTGTCTGTGTGTGCTCCTACCAACCAGATGACCATGTGGGAAATCTTCTTAAAAGAGCCTTTCATATAGTTCAATATATGCCAGATATTTATTATTATTTATTTATTTTATTTTACATTTGTTGACTGGGATGGTCCAACTGAGCTGAACAGCCCTTTGTCAGCGGAGTCCCGGGGAGAAAAGCTCCACAGTATACAGGTCATTAAAAGCATTAGAATTTCATAGTAGTTACAATGAAAGTATATTAGTTAAATACAGAGGTAATTAGTTCAGCAGCTTCATTGTTTGAAATGTAAACATTAAACAATATAAGACAATAATTTATAAAAAGCAGCAATAATTATACCGTGGATGTATCTAATAATTAAATGAGATCAGAAAAGGAAATGAGATCTGTAGATGTAAAGGTAAAATAGTATGCAGAGGTTATAATTCATCATTGGAGGTATAAGAGAACATACTGATAGTGAAAAGTTAGGTAGAGTTTAGCAAGTGGACTGAATGTACTTTATGGAGGATGATAACAAGGGCAGGACCAGTGTGCTTTTAGGTATTCTTTGGTTGCAATTTTGAATTGATTAGTTTGTGTAAGAGACCTGCTTTTTAGTGGCAGTTTATTCCATGCTATAGAAGGATTGGAGCAATAGAGATTGGATCCAAATTTATTTTTAGCTTTGTATATTTGTAATAGGTTTTGGTCAGAGCTACGTAAGGACCTGGTAGGGGAGTATTGAGAGATTAAAGAGGATAGGCTAGGACAGAAGGATTGCTGGTAAAGAATTGAACATCTGCAGTTGGGGGTGAAGGAGTGAGTGGAGTAGTTCAAGCCAGTTTAAGTATTTTAGTGAGAGACAATGGTGAGATTTCTGTTTGTTGGGCAGTGAATCTTGCAACCTTGTTATAGGTGGATTCTAGTTTTGCTAGAAGTGTGGAGTTGAGATTAGTGAGAATTTGACAGATGAACCTATGAACCTATACAATGGACTGGGTAGTAGCTATGAATGAGAGAGGGTAACTCTTGGTTTATTTGTAAGAAACCTTTTGTTTTGATAGAGAAGGCCCAGTTTTTGGTGTGTTTTTTAACACAGTTATTTATATGTAAGTCAAATTTTAATTGGTCATCTATTGTTATTCCTAGTAGTTTTGTGCTAGTTTCAGCTATGATGGATGTGTTATTAAGGGAGAGTACTGAAAAGGTGGATTTAAGGTGGGTGAGGTTTTTTGGAAGAAAGAGTAGGATTTCTTTTTTTAGGGTTAGGTATTAGCAGGTTATCACAGAGTCAGGATTCAACTGAGGTGAAAGATGCTTGAGTAGCAGAGATAAGGTCATCAGGAGAATCTGCAGTGGTGATGACTGAATCATCTGCATATTGAATAAGGAATGAGAGAGGACAGGAGGTATGTAGGAGATTAGTGAAGATATTAAAATGTAATGGGCCTAGGATGGATCCTTGGGGGACACCCATTTTCACTGGTAAAGTGGTGGATAAAGCAGAGATCCATTTCACACATTGCAGGAGGTCAGTGAGATATCTGATAAACCAGGTAATAGTAGAGGTACAGAAGTTGAGGTTAGACAGTTTGGATAGAAGGAGAGGGTGAGAGACTGTATCGAAGGCTTTGGAGAGGTCGAGGAATAGGCAAGAAACAAGTTTATTGTTATCCCTGGCTTGTGAGATAGTGTTGGTGAAGGATATTAGAGCAGTCGAAGTGCTTCACCTAGGGTGAAAGCCATGCTGAGTGGGTGTGAGCAAGGATTCCTGTAGTAGGTATTGCATGATCTGCTTATGTATGCATTTTTCCAGTATTTTTGATAGTGGAGAGAGGATAGCGATAGGTCTGAAGTTTGAAATGTCAGTAGAGTTACCTCCCTTGTGTATAGGTAAGGTGTAGAATTTTTTCCAGATAAAAGGGACTTTTGATTCTGAGATAGAGATATGCCAATAATCGGAATTACCCAGGTGGCACATAATCACATTACATATAATGTCTTGGCCATAACTGACCAACTGGCAGTTAACAGAGTGGCAACCCTCCCTTCTGATTTTTTGCATTTCGTCTTGACCATATAAGACCCAGAATGTAATGTGTGCAATTTATGGCCCATGAACATGTTAATTCTCTCTTTTGTAGATTTAGGGAACCAGATATGCTAGTTCTGAAACTGCAGTATAACATCAGGGACCTCTTTAGAGTTTGAGAGCCTGACACCTGTGATATCCCTAATGTATAACCAGTAAGTCAGTGAAAGTCCCTGTAGATAAAGTGATTAAACCTGCTCATACCTTAGCATCTGCAATTACAGCCATAGCATGCATTATCCTTTATTCTGCTTGCAGGTTACATAATGTGAGAAGGTACTTTATAGTCTCCCCGGCAACATGTAAATAGCCAAAATGTGTTGGTTACTCAGCTAGTGGAATTTCAACCACTGTCTGTACCTCCACCATCAGTGCAATGCCAAAACTCATTACACTGGCTCATGGCAGCCATTAACACATGCTGCTGAGTTATAAATGCTGCTAATTCACCATCACCATCTTTATGTAAACCATGAATGTCTGTGTGAAAAATAGGTAAGCACTGCAGCATAGCACTCCTATTATATGTTTCTGAATTGGTCCACCATTTGGGGTGTTTTCACCTGCATATACTATTTGGCTTATTAAAGTGGGGCTCCTCATTTCCATGTTATTATACACTCATTAGCATTGGTCCAAGCCAAGTTATTTTGCCCATCACTAAGCACATCTCTACTAGATGTGCTAATTTGTACCATGCAATATGCTAATTGTCAATAAATACTTGCAGAAGTGAAATACATATTAAGAAGTTCCAGCTCCTCAGCCACTTGAGTTGCAGGGAAAACTACAGATCTGACTACTGGAAGACAAGCCCCAAACATGGGAAAAAATTACCTTTTTCAGACAAACGTTCATCAAGATGTCACTCTAATATCATTGCATTTTTCTCTAATAGTTATACAACTACTAAACAACATTCCATAACAATATCCCACAGACAGTTGCAGGACTACTCTTTTATACAAATATTACAAAATGGACCTTGTGCATGAAAAACAGTAAATGGGCAAGTAGTAATTTATCTAGAATTCACTTCCTGATATAAGGATGCATTCCTTCTGTTTGCACATACATGGATGTTTATTTCTTGCTATATTTCAAGGGCTCTTCCAAAATCAGTCATGTAAATGGATATATAAACTTCATTTTTTAAGAAACATTGTAAACAGTGTCATGCATTATTAAGTAAAATAGCATTAATAACTATGTGTGTGTGCGCGTGTGCGTGTGTGTGTATGTGTGTGTGTGTGTGTGTGTGTGTGTGTGTGTGTGTATGTGTGTGTATGTATATGTATCTTAGTTTTCATCTTTTATAGTTTAGTATTGCCTGCTGCTTATTAAACTGGAAAGCATATCTCTCAACTGTCCAGATTTTTGGCTAATATTTTGGGTCTGTTCCTCATAAAATATGTTGTTTTCTGGGAAATCACTGGGATGGTCTGAGGACTGAAGTCACTAAATAATGGCATACTTCTGAGTTTTAGCATTCATATCCTTCACATAAACAATCCCTGCTACTCTAACAACTTTCTAATTTTATAAGAGCAATGTTTAAAACATGTCCCTATTTTTGTCGGGCTTTGTCCAGATTTCTTGCACTAAGACGTTGAGAAGTATATTGGAAAGCATTAGCTTTCCTGCCTTTTAAAACTATACTTCAGAAAACAATGGGTCAGATTCCATAAAGTCTGGGAAATCCAATGCACTTTCCCAAGTTCCGAACAAAAGTTGCCGATAACCAAGTAAACTGCACATATGCCTCAGTCAGATTTACCCAGCAATGTCTGTGCAGTCTCAAGCTGTCTCATCAAATCTGTATATCAAGAAAAGTTTTCATTACCAATGTACATCTATGTACATCTATGGAAATTATACAAGCTCAATGCAGCTAAGAGAAAATTCATAAAGAAATAGAAATGTTCAATAAACTGTCTAGAAAGTGATAAATATCCACAAGCAATTATGGATATAACTCATACACAGATGTATATAAATACACTCATCAAAATTATGCAATCTGATGGAATACATAAAATGTTACATACAAAATTAATTAAGGCAAAGGGCAAACATGGCCACTTCATCATGTCTTAACATGCTAATAATTGGTGCAGGACACATATAGGGAACACGATGCACAGACAAGGAAAAGGGGTGATAAAAAAGCAGATGTGAGGTGAGGGTGAAGAAGAGGGACACAGAAGAGGTATTAAATGATTAAATAGGAAAGTCTGAGGGATAGTCACAGCATCATTTTTTTTTTAAACAGAAGGAATGGAAAAGACAGGGAAAGAAGGGAAGGAGGGCAAAACAGCAGGTACACATGAATAAGAAACATCACAATACATGACAGACAAGTGTTGGAAATAAACATAAAGGGAGGAATGATACACAGACAGCACACATCCAGACTCTACAACATGGATGAGGTAAATGAGCAAACAGGGTAGGAATGCATATCAGTCATGGTGCAATGCAAAACTACTTATGTACAAATGCACCACTCAGTGCTGAGATGTTGCAAACTGTGTAACAGTCATACCTGAATGTGTATGATCGACGGTAGATTTTTTTGTACAGAAATACATTGAGATTGCATTACAAAGGGGATACTGAATCCAATCATCAAGTAGATGCCAGCACTGCATGTGTAAGCCAAGCAACAGCACAAATGAGCGACTCCTAACCAAGGAAATGCAGGAGAAGACAAGCAGAAGACAGACTAAAACCACCAACCTTGCATGTGAAAGGCAAACAACCACGCATCATGTCAAACAGCAGTACAGTAGCAAAATAAGAATGTGGCTGTTTAACACACAAATAAGTGTATACAACCCAATCATAGGAGAAATGGGATACAAATGTCAGACGTATGCCACGTCAGAAGCAACACAGATGAATTGTCATGTATGTATGATATTCGATGGATTAACATGATCCTATCAGAAAAAAATAGCACATATACACACACTGACATGGAATAGCGTATAATTAGTAAGACATGCATGAATAATGCTATATACGGAATGCCAGCTTGTGCATAGGAAGGAAGAAAACTAATTCCAGGGTAATGCTCAACACAGGAGTGTAACAGGAACAATGATGGACTCCAATCATTTGTCAGCACCTTGTCTGTAAATGCCCTGCATGTGTATAATGGCCAACATGTTGGCACAAGGTAGTATTGTAACAGTGCAACTATATGATAACAACAGTAATGTAGAAGGTTAATGTATGCCATGTATAAGATCAACATATAGGCCAAAGCTTAAAGGAGAAGGGAGATGGACAACACAAGCCCACATCAGTGAGAAAATGCCAGCAACTGAAAGTAGATACAGAACAAAGCAGGGCAATCTTGTCTAGGGAGCTACATTGAATGGGCATGTTTTCACCACAAAGGATGGTATGGAAGTCCACCAAAGTTAAATTAAAGCAAATGGCAAATGTATGTCACATGGGCAAACTGTATATTGCTGATAGCTCTAAACATGTCTGTGTACAAATGACACAAGCACATTACTGTGCTACTGTTAAACAGCAAGGTGCATAAGTACACAAAATAACTTCCAGTATCACAAGCACTTATATACTATCATGTCAGCATAATACAACAGGTGCAACAAACACACTTATTGACATTAATAACCCCATCCAAGTGTAGGACTGATCAAAGAGCAATACTATGAACAACAGTACAACACAGCAAAATGGAATAACTGTATGTACACAGTAACAAATTACAATGCCTTTTGTGTATCAGTTATAAGTGCATACTCATATACATGTGTGTAAATCATTGCACATGTACAAGTGCATAAACATGGCCATGTATGCAAATCTGTTTATCCATGTCCTAACAGATAAGGAGAAACAAGGCATTCAGGAATGATGCTGAATGAAGCATCAACTCTACTTTATATGCACTAACAGACCAGTAACTGTCTATGCAGTTTGAGAAGGATACTTGCTCATATAAAGCAATCACAGCAATTTGATATAACATAATACAATATTTGCCACTACATGCCACACACAAAGCCGTTGTATCAGTGTGACAGCATGGCACAACAATGTTACAGAAATCATATGGGCAAGGACCTGTCATGTTGGTAAACAGACATAGGGCAACAATGACCAACAGGGAAATGGGTGCAATGCATACACATGGATAACATGTTCATAGGTTCATAGGTTGGTACTAGGCTATTGGTCCTAGGGCCTGTACAAGCCTAGCCATAACAATTCCCTGGCTATTTCTTCCTGCAATATCTATGTATATGTAAAAATAAATGAACTGACCTATCTCACTGTGTTATGTGTGAAGTACGGGAATAACAGAGTTTGTAAGTTGCTGTCATCCCACTATGACCAACTGGCAGTTAACAGAGTGGGAACCTTTCCTTTTGATTTATTGCAATTTCTCTTGACCATATGACACCTAGAAAGTAATGTATGCAGTGGAACAATACAGACATAACAACTGTGTCTCATTTGCTTCACATCTGTCACATACATGACCAAGGTGTATTGGACATAAAAATATGATGCACTTCACACAGAGGTCTACACACACACCCACACCCACACACCCACACACACACACACACACACACACACACACACACACACACACACACACACACACACACACACACACACACACCCACACCCACACACACACACACACACACACACACACACACACACACACACACACACACACACACACACACACACACACACACACACACACACACACACACACACACACACACACACACACACACACACACACACACACACACACACACACTCACAAATACAGAAGTAAAGGAGTAGTATCCCCACCTATATTATGGATCAGTGTATGCATTAATTACAGCATATTATGTACATCTAATTGATTACCACGTGTAATGTGGTAATGTGTTTCAAACTAGAACAGCAATATAATGCCACAGATTACATGATACGTGCAGTGTACAGTTAGACATATATAAGAAAAGCATGACAGCAATATCCTATGCCTGCATGATTGTATGTATACAGTACATTTTTGGATATAGCAAACAGAAGTGTAGCTGATCCAATCAGAACTGTGAATCAGCACCCCTCTAAAAAAGCACTTCACTGTAATAAGCCAATCCATATGTTTTAAGCAACTGACTTATTACAGTTAGATCTACAACTGCCCCCCCCCCAGCTCTTTCACTGAAGTCTACCCTACCTCCTGCTCCAGCCATTCTATTTAGATCACACACGGAGTGCTACCGTTTATACCCGGTCTGCACAGAGCATTAAAGTGCTTCTGCTTTAGTTAAAAAAAAAAAAAAAAAAAAATCTCCTTTTTAAACTGTAGCAAACTGCTTGCTACAAATGTAGCAAACAGTTGCTGTAGTTTATACCATGCCTGCACACAGCACTACGGTGCTCAAGATTTAGTTTATAAAAAAAAAAAAAAAACTCACAGTAAGACGTTGTCCCGTTCGATTCTCAGCTAGAGTGTCTTCTGTGTGGAGACATGCGTGAATGAGCGTGCATCAGGGCTGGCAGCTCGGTATGTAAAAATCTACTGCCAATCATTAGCATACCAGAGTTCTGCTGTGGCGACCCCTAACTGGGAAAAGCTGAAAGACACAACAACATTAAACAATAGCAAAGTACTTGCTACAAATATGGCAGTTGTTGCACTTTGCACCCTGCCTGCATGGAGCACTGTAGTGCTTATATTTTAGATAAAACATTTTTTTTTACTTTTAAACTGTAGCAAGCAATTGCTACAATTTAGACCACACATGGAACACTACATTGCTCTGGTTTGATCGCAAATGCAATGCCAGCTTTTAAAAGCTGGTATTGCATTAGCAAAAGATTGGGATCAGCTTGTCGCACCCTGCCCCTACAACATTTTCCCCAGGATTCAATAAAATCCATGTAGTCAGTGTGTAGAGCCTATGCAGATTTATCTGTGTATACAGCCGTGATTCCTCCCTGGCAGAGCACCATACATGCTAATGAAAGCACTCTGCCTAGGGAGATCAGAGGTACATGGATATTGAATCCATTCAAGTAGTATAGAAGCTGTCCCATACTTGTGGGCTGTTCAGAGAATGGTCTGGGCAGGTAGCAAGCACTGGACAGCAATTTTTAAAAACATTTTTAAGTTTAGTGTATGTTTGATCAGTGCTGCATGGTGCTTAGGGATGCTGAGCTGTGCTTATACATGTGCACCTGACATCTTTTACATGTCTAAAAATAGAAACTGGATATATTTAATTATTTTGGTTTTGTGGTGCTTAGCAACACACAAACCCACTCAGTTTCTCTGCACACAGCTAGCAGAGGTCATAGTAGTATGTGTGAGGATATATTGTTTCCCTGCACTATCCAAGTGGCTAGACAGGTTGAGTGATGAGGTATAGTGTAGTAGGTCTTGGGTTCGAGTACTGATATGTTTTATACTTTTTCTTTTGAGAATGAATCAACTGAGTGAAATATCATTGTAATGTAAACTGAAAGATAGTTATATTTAACAAAGCTGTGCAATGCTCAGAATCTCTTAAAAGGTCTCAGTGGGTGTTTGTGGTACTCACCTCCATGCAAACATGCTTAGTGGCCCACCCCATCTGTGCACTGTGAGGCTTCACTTACATTCAGTTAAAAGGGTTTTTGCAAGTTTACGCGAAGCTAAGTAACACAATGTTCTTTTGAAAGTTGCAGTATGATGTGTAAAGGGGGGAATGCATCCCATATTTCACACCATTCACTGGAGCTGTCACTTGGCTGCTGATATGCTTGATGGTGTTGGTGAGTCAACACACTTTCAGGTACCGAGATGGGGTGTGCAGGAGTCCAGAGTATTTGTTGGACTCCTGGTTCTCAACTATAAAGCCAGCTGCTGCAGGACTACTACTAAGGCTCAGAATGTAAGTCTAAGGCCGGGGATCAGCTGGCTAGGGACCTTACCAGTGCTAATGGTATCCCCCGCACTGGTGAGCATTGTCATCACCACTATGATGACCTGAAGCAAAGGAAGAGGGGAACTTTGGACACCTGGGTCCATGAGGCATGGACTGGGTACACCCCACAGATATGTAAGTATCTTTCCCAGTGATTTATAAGTATACAAACTGAATATGTGCAAAAGTGGTATGCGTAATGCTTTCTTTCTCTTACAACACCTGCAGATGAGTGAACTCACAATGTGCAGTCTCATGTAGGGTGTCTGGCCAGGATGATGTGTGAGTGTGGTGAGTAGGAAAAAAGCAAAACAATAACCTAATGTATAATTTACTGTCAAGATTAACAGAGCTTGCAGTTCTAACAGTCAGGTATAACATACTTGGGAACTGTAAAATGTTTAGTAATGTGTCAGTGCCTACCTGAAATGGTAAACCAAGTTAAGTCAAGTAACCATGCATTACTGTGTAGTATAGCTTACAAACATCAGTTGAGGTTGTGGTCTACCCAGATTAACAGTCACTGTTCTGCTGTGCTCATTGTGTGAAATATGCTGTAGATTGCACGCAGGTACTGATGAAGGTAAATAGGTTATTACTTACAGGTGTAACATAACCGTCTGTGCTGTACATGCCAGACTTGAAGCAACAATAGTAAATAAATTATAAAGTGTGATGGTGCTGTGATATGCATTGCTTCAAAGTACGAAGTGCTCACTAGTCTTGTAGTCACTGCATGTGTCTTCTAATCTAACACCAGTCAACTGTACAAAGGAAATGATAAAGACTGTTGAAAAAATGTCTGATAAGTGTAGTGCGATATGTACTGTAAGTTTCACATTTGTGTTCTGCCCAGTTTGTGTCATATAATGCTGTACAGTCCACCCACTCAAAGACAAACGTGTATGGGTAAGGTAGCTGACATTATGGCCAATTATGCATGTGCATAAATGCCGGATTCTAAGGTACATTACCAACAAAAGTGTAAAGCAGGATTGTGCATTGAGAAGTAATCTGTTCAAATAACTATGCAGTACAGCTGTAGTCACTGCATGTGTGTTCCAATCTGACACCAGTGAACTGTAAAACAGAAATGAATAAAGACTGCAGAAAATATTGTCTGCTAAATGCAATGCAATACCTAATACATAAGCTTTAAGCCTCTGTTATGGACATTTCTAGGCAAATAATGCTGTTTATTCCTCCCCACTCCAGGAACAAGGTAAATGGGTAAGGTATCTCAAGTTCTGGGCAGATATCCATGTGTATAAGTGCCTGGTTTTCAGGAGCAGTATCAATAAAGTATATGCACTGTCATGTCTTTCATAATCTGACAGCCGTCAACTGTTAAAATTTAGTGCACATTTCCTTGAGTCACAGCTTGTGGGCTCTAATCCCATGGCAGCTAACTAAGAAATCACTGGCTGTCTACTTCAATTAGTGCACACAAACATACCTCTTAATTGTTACTATTTTTTGGAATGTAATGAGTAATGCCCCATACGTGTGGTCATTGATTAGCAGATAAATAACATTACTTGGAATGCAATTTATTAGCAAATATGTTTGCAGAACACCTTGGTAGTAATCTATGAACACACTATATAAAACAGTTCCCTGTAGTTATGTACCTGCATTTGTTAATGCTTGGCCCATACTGTCCCATGCTAACAGGTTGAGAGCTATGTACATGTAACATCATCTATACACGAATTGGAGTCACTGTACACACAAGTGACACTGCACACTTGTAGAAGTATGTCTTATTAGTCTGTGTAGTACTATCAACTGTGAAGTCAATAATGGTATGTCTTTCTCTCTCTCCTCACCCCTTATCTTCTCTAATTTATTATTATGAAATTTATTAATTTATTACTGTTATTTATTATGGTTTGATATTAATATGGTCTGTTAAAGTAACTGTTACATTGCCCTTATGGGTTATATTATACTGGTTTGCTGTTAACATACTTACCATTATGTTATTTATTGTTGGGTTCCTCATAATATTCCTTAATATATATTTGGTTTAATCAATATTATCTTGCATTATGTTAATACTAACATTGGTTTGGTTATTACTTATCTTACCTTATGTTTATATCTAATTTACTATAGTGCGACAAGGTAGGCCGGTTCCATGAGATCCACCTACCTAGCCTCCACTGGCTGTGGCACCTGGGCATAGCACAACTGGGTCACAGCCGGGTGGTGCCCCCCCCACTGCCCCTGCACTACCTGTGGCGTTGGGTAGTTCTGCCCCACAGGCTGGGGCTAGGCCCCCCTCTGGGAGCAGAGGTGGAGAGGGTGATTTTGTCACTCATCAAGAACTGCTAGGTATGGTGTGTAGGGTGGTTCTACGAACTTTCAGTGTATGCCTGCTCCAGATGGAGGACATGCTCACCATCCTTATGGGGCAGCCTTGCCCTTCATGCCAGCCGCCACCACTGCCACCCCAGGGGCAGTGTAGGAGATGTGCTGACAGTCCCATGGGTGGGGACTTGAATCACTTTGCTACCGTGTGGATGCTTCCAAGACTGCGATTCCACAACACCATCCCCATCCAAGGTGTTCACCCCCCTCTTGTGTCACACACCAACCCTGTCTGCTGTCTTGCCTGTCTTGCTCTGTAAATGCTTCCTCACCTTCCCAACTTACCTCCCCACATGTATCTATGTCCCTTCCACAACATTTCACTCTCACCTTAAAAAAAAAAAATGGGCACCTGTCTGACAAAAAAGTAGCACCCCATAAAAAGCTCTTCATTTCACACATGTGTCTACTGGACACACTTACTTTGGTCCAATTGGCTTGACAGTCCAAATTTAGCTAAACATTCTGTCACAGTGTACAGTTATTGCTGATGAAGAAAAGAATAGCTATGGTTCTTTCCTACACCTATCTTACACATCCCTACCTGTCTTTCACTATGTTTTTCTCCCTGCTTGCACCACTTTTCACCACTGTCCTATCTCCCCATTTTTCATTTCTTTAAAGATTTTTTGCATGATACGGTGAGGAGCGCAGTATCACTTAGCTATGCTAAATAGCTCTACATTGATATATGCTTTTGTAAAAATGTTAATCACGTTCTAAATGTACACCTACACCCTATTTTGAACCCAGGACCATTCCAACACTGGCTCAACCCACCAAGACAAACATCAGCTAATTAACACAGGTGTTTAAATGAAAACATAAGTAATGCTCAAGTTTTCATCATTAAGCGTGTTTAAGCGATGCAGTGCACACCACACTGGGCAAACCAGCTGAAAGAAATATAGAAAAATATTACTGTAATTATTACTCTACTAGGGAAATACATTACTCTAAAGCCATACACAACAATGAACGTAAGTACAGTATGTAATAGCAGGTAGCCATGCAAGTATTATGTACAACATGTAACAATACACTTGCTAAAACATTAATGTAAAAATAAGATTTTAACTGAGACTCGAATAGAGAAATACAGCACTGTAAAGCCATACAGTCTGGACAAATCCATAAATAAAACTGGGACTAAGGCTTAAAAATAGGCACAATTTTCCAATACTGCTCTTACAAACTTAGGATGCTAGACTAACAGGTATTAATTTATCATAAATGTTCTGAAGTACATGGAAGTCTGAAACTCAAATGTATGTCCTTATTTTCTGGCCTCAGTCTTTAATATTTAACATTAATTTGTCAGAAAACTGCAATGTAATGAAAAACAGACATAAAATATGAGGGCAAAATCTGGACATTCTGTAAAAATCTGTACAGATGAGAAGTATGCATGTAAGTGCAGTGTGTAACAGCAGATAACTGTGAAATGATATCTACAACATGTAAAAATACAGTTGTCTCAGTGACACTGCAGCACACATTGTAAAATGCATTGTAAACAATACTATTTGGTACACATGGTCCTGGGTTCAACTACATCTACCTTTACCAATGAAAATACATGTATGCGGACATCAGCATTTATATACTGTCATATGTATGTCTGCCTTATCACCTATATATCCATCTTAACCAGTACAGATGGAATGTCTGCAACTAAGTAATAAAACACAAAGGCCTGCAGTTAGGACCACTCTCAACTACTCCTAGGATAACACTAGAAAGTGCAGAGCATGTCATGTCATGCATTGCATGAATTCCCACAGGATATTGAAATGTGTGCTGAAATAAATTTTGGCCCAGTAATATGATACTGCAGCACACAAGACATGGCACCTCTCCAGCTGTGTGACATAATGGTTAATCCACCCCTTACCTTTCTCTAGGATACACCAACCATTTTGCCTTCGATTGTGGCACTGCTACTGCTGGCTAATATACTTACCTTAAACACATGCCTTAATTTGTAGTGGAATGAGTACCCTGAACCTGGCTCTGCCTCTACAACAAGGCTACCATAGCTCTCACACTTACTCTTACAGCTTGTTGTCCTCCACACTCTCTGCCTATTGCCTACAGCATCAACTCCAGCTTCAGCTTCAGCCAGTACTACACAATGTAAATGTAGCTGTTACAGCATACTCTCTGGGATGACATATCTTTACCCCAGTAATTTCCAGCATAGCATATGAGAAAAGGGTTCTAATCTATGTGGAGACTTTATATCTTGTTCAGCGGTTGCATATCATTGGCTGATTATACTGCAAATCAGCTGTGTTGGCTGCAATTAGCAGTTCAGAAACACAGATTAGTTAAGAGCCAATCACCTGGTAATGACAACCATGTTAAAAGGGCAAACAGTTAGCTAGGGAAACCGATCTGTCTGAGAGTTCCTTCACACAGTAAACACATTGTCACAACCTTCATATATCTACATGTATCAACTGAGGAGTATTGTACTCCGTCAGGTATATAACTCTTGTGTTTACAACAAGATGCATATGTGTGAATATACTTAGGGGGAATGGGAATTACAACATAAGCCTTTCTGAGAACTGTACTGATTACATGTCATTGATCTCCAGATTTGTTACACCTACAGAGGAAGTACAGTACAACAAGGGTGGAATGTTGCTTGTCAATGTAGCACACTGGTCAACTGGGAATGTGCCTTTGTACTAGTTGTAATAGAACACTGCTTTTTGTTTGGCACTGTTATTTTGACATATTATCAGGGAGGTTACCACTACAGGCCACACTACAATGGATTCCTGTATTGTGTGTGGGATCATACAGCAGTATCTCTCGGGTCTATATTATATAGTCAAAGTTTAAAAAATTCGAACCTCACATGAGTGAACTCATGTGAGCGAAATTCTAAATATTGACTATATAATAACAAAAAAAAAAAAAAAAAAAAAAAAAAAAAAAAACTTACCTTACCGCTCTGAGCAGGGGGGCAACCCCCCTGCACCCCCACCCCCCGTACTTAAATATACCAACTCCGAGAACACACTTCAGTGCAGAAAGGGAAAATTTCCTATTCTACGTGTGAAAAGCCGTTGACTTTCACCTTTGACCTTTCCAGCATTGGATCATATGATGTCTACCATCTATGATTCGAACATCGGCACGGTCGCTCATCTAATATAGACCCGTACCTCTCATGGCACAAACAGGAATAACTGACTATTACAAGTATCTTAGTTGCATCCACACCCTTAGTATGTTTGCACACTGTGGAATATGAGATGAGTGATCAAGCAAGGGATACTGCCAGCCATTCTGTTATTCCTGTATCTCTACATAGTGTACTCCCACGTATGTGATCCTGACATGTGTTCCCATTTTGTTGTCTTTCAGGGAAAAATATATGCAAGATGCTGGGGCTCTTTTACATATGCCAAGAATGATATAATCCTCGAAGGCCTCCGTCAACACCATGAACTCCTACTGTCCAGGGGGAGGCATAAACAGGGAATAACGGGCATCACTGTCGGCTGACGGGTATGTGATGTTAATTCCGTCGGTCACCAGAGCAGGACATATGAGCAAGTTTGACACCATACGACTGATATGATAAATGTGGCATGCAAAAGAGCAGCATATTTGGCCAGGGATTGTGGTGTCACCGGTGGAGGGTCTGCAGCAGAACAACCACTCTCAGACACTGAGGAATTTGTGGAAAACCTAGGAACACACAACAGCTCCCAGGCATCCATCACACTGTATATCTTGGATGTGGGTTTCACAGTTTCAGCTCCAGAGGAGCGTCCAGGTAGGCTTAGTTTGACCAGCACTGGAATAATGTAGCATTCAGTGTGTCAGGGTGTACATAGTTTTACGTGGGTGTCAGGTATTTGTTTTTGGCAGTGAGGTTAACTGCAGTTTGAATCTTATGCTCAGATTTTGACCAACATGGTTTAAAGTGCTTTTATTTACAAGTAACTACAGAAGTTTGTTGGAAAATAATGTCCTCATGTCCTACTAGATGAGATCGGGGGTTAACCAGGTCTGTAATAGTGACAACAGTGTATACAGCTTAACATCTATTGTAACATACTACTCCAGAACATAATAGTGCAGGTATTAATGTACTGCTTTTCTCTTTTTTTTAATCACAGGTGACCAGGGGGGTTGATCTCTGTCCCCTTCACAACCTTATGTCAGTGTCTCTTCTGACTCTGATGATGATGGTGGCCAAAGTGAGGCAGAGGTGGTGGATGCAGGGGCTGAATCTGTCCTAGAAGTTTATATCCCTCATTCATCTTCATTATCACCATACACAGTCAGTATGCCTACACGTACCAAGTCTCCAGAGTCCACAGATATTGGACAGTCAGAGGGTGGGAGACATTGAACAGGAAAGTGTGGCAACCATGGCTGCAGGGAGTGTCAGTACTGGCCATAGCCAAATAACTGGCAAGGTTTCACACAGGCAGATTGATAGGGGTGCTTGTAGGAGGCCTGCTCTCCTTCCACCACCTGTTGCAGGTGTTTTATCAAGGGTCACTCAGTGTATGTTTCTGGATATCATGGAGGCACAGGCATGTTCTACAAGAAACTCCAGAAGAATGCTCAGAGTTATTGATGCAGCACAGTCTAACATCCGTGACTGCCTCCACCGTGTTGCTGATACCCTGGATTGGTTGACTGACACAATGGAAAGAAGGTGGTCTAAGACAGATGGCACAATATCTGTCTTGGGATGCTCATTGTCTGTGTTGGAACATCCATCTAGGTGGAGTTGACCATCTGGCCAGTGGATGTAGGTCAGCAACTACATCAGCTGAGCATCCACGTGGCCATGTACAATCATGCTACCATAGTGGCAGTGCATCCAGTATTCCAGAGCGAAGTTTGCTGTCCAAACAAAGATTTGGCAGGCCATGGGCTCGTGGTCCTGTGAATTTCCATGGTCCCAGAAGATAGCAGTCACCGTCAGGTACTTGCACGGCTTCTGACCTTGGGCATGGAGGTGCCAGTACAACTCATAGAAGAGCCAGTTCACATGTTCAGGGATGGAGACGGTGAACTGTCAGCTCTGCCATGCATGGTTCAAAGCTGTCCAACATACACACATGTAGGACTATCACTGTGCTTGACTGTGTTCATGCACACACTCACATACCACTTTCACAATCAGGCAACCTACAGACACACACACGGCACATTTTCACGGCCATCTTGCCTGCTTCCCTTCCTGATTCACACACATGCTTTCAACTTATTGGGTCAGCCCAGGCCTCCTGCACCCCCACACAACACCCTGTGCAAGTGATGATACCTGTGCAACATTCCTGTCATCCTCATCATAAATGCAGGGAAATGGAGCTATGTGTCTTATGCACAGGGTGACTATAGAAATTAATTTTTATTTGTGTAATCCATTGTTGCCTTTGACATGCCACTTGTACTGGTCACTGACAGATACTGTATGCTGACATATGTAATGAGTAAACCACATCATGTTATGTACCTTACCTTGTATGATGTCATAATGGCTGTATACTAACACAATGAAAGGTGTCTCATGGACCTGTTTATGTTTCATTTACAGGATTCTGTGTGAGGCAGCTGTGGATAAACTGTGGCAATAAACCCATAAATGTCACAGTACAAGATGGAATGTCAGCACAGAAAAATATGTCTTCAGGAAGGTACAGCATTATAGGTGCATGGCTCCATAGTTTTCATATGTGTATAACAGTCTGACAAGGACAAATGCTTCATTCAGCCTACTCATGCATCCCTAATCTCTGACAAGGTCAGATACCCTTGATAAGTGTCAGCATGCTTTTGAGAGCAACAAAGGTACATCTGCAAGTTGTAGTGATGAAGATGAACCATCTACAATTTCATTGTGTCCATTACATGCATTTGTCCTACACCAGTTATGATTGTCTTGTTCCACATCTTACTGTGTAACTGGGTGTTACAGTAGTGTGTGGGTTACATATCTTTCTCTCCAGCATGTAGTATTTATACCACAGTGAAGGTGTAGGTGTGTAGAACAGCTAATACATGTGCTAGTCCTGCCTTGGATATGGAGGAGGTTTACAGTGAGATCTCACACCTCCCTGTATGGCAGCCATACACCTCCCCTCCAAAGCATGTAGGAGACAGACTGCACATTCAGGCCTTGACAAGGTCTGCATAGGACATGTTATCTGCACTATGTATTGGTTTGCAATGGAACCTCTGTGAGTCGTACAGTTGTCAGATATGCCTGTGTAGTGGCATAGCAAAGGTGCCATTGCACTCCATGATAGGTGTGATGATTGCCAAATACAGTATAACAATGACAGTCTGGGATTTACATGCCATTCCTTTCTCTGTAGGTTGTACAAAACTGAATTAATCCCCACATCTTAACAACCAGTGTCAGTCAAAGGCTAGACCACTATCTGTGGCCATAAGTCCCTGAATAATGGCTCAACTGTGTGCAGTGTGCAGACAATACTATATTTTTCAAGGGTGGATAACTTCTAAAAGGATAGTATTGTGTATTCCCTGGCATTTACTATTTGTCAGTAGCTGTGACAACAAATGAATGTGTGTCTCAGCCCATCCTGGATAACTGTTGCTTCTGTGTGGGATCAGTGTCATCTCCTAACTCATCTAGAAATGTAGTCAGTCAGAGGTCACTGACAGTGGCCATGACTGCAGAGAAGGGAATAGCTAGCAGGGGTACTCCATGAATGATTTCTTAGGGAAGTCCACTGGTGACTGGCCTCATTACCCAATGCTATCTTCCCGGATAATGAACTATCAGACACTTGCCTATCCTCCAGCTGACATACTACTTTGTAAATAACCTATGTGATTTTTCATCAATACCTGATGTCCTAATATTGTCAAATGCCTTGTCAGGCCATGGTAGGTGGAGTGAGTCATATTCCCCTCATCCACTGCATAGTTTAACAGTCAATGAGGTTCACTGGTCAGGGTAGGCATGATTTGCCCTTGATTAAAACAAACTGTGTTTGGTACAGTGTCTGTAGGTGTACAACATTGTTACTGATCATTTCTATGATAACTCATATCATGGCTTTAAATATCAGACAACTGAGAGATCTAGGGACAATGTGTGGCACTGCATGACAGTTGTCCTCTGTGCAACTAACTATTGCAGGTACTTACATCATGTTCTCCAAGAAAATAGTCATCCAAGGTGCCTGTGTCTTTACTGAGCACAGACAAACAAATGGAGGGAAATGTAATAGGTACATCCTGTGAAGGTAAGGCGGGAGGTTTTACAAACAAATGGAGGGAAATGTAATAGGTACATCCTGTGAAGGTAAGGCGGGATGTTTTACGCAGTTATACTGTAGTTGGACACTACTCAAGCAGTGTGCACTGAAAGGACACAATAACTTTGTGAATAATGCAGAAAGCAGGGGAGTTCATTGAATTGCCAGTGCCTGGCTACTACCAATGCAGCTCTCATCATGACCACTCTCTCATGGGATACCATGTTCCAATACTTTTTCTCTCAGCAGAAACAAAATGTTACTATAAAGCTCATGATGAGAAGAAGGACACATCCTGCTAGTTTTTCCACATAGTTGTCCCATGTCATGCAAGGCTCTGTAGGCATCACATTCCCTTTTCCAGGTGGATGCCTTGACTAGCAACTTGAGCAATCAGTTGACTTTTGCATGTATTATGCCTTCTGTTCCAGAGTTGGTGGTATTTTACTAGGGTACTGACCAGATGGTGACTGGGAGCACAGCTGTAGTGTCATAATATAATGTGCAATGTCTGGTGACATGGATGTCCAAGGTTGCTCAAACAAGAACCACAGTGGCGGTGATCCATGTTATGTGACTTTGTCACAGCAATTCATGCATCTTGACCTTTAACAGCTTAATGGTGGATATCTAAATGACATGGCTTTGAGGCCTACTGCAGAAAAGTGGCCACCTTTTGCCAAAGTGTGTCAACATATGCCGTACCTTACAGTTATGCACCCGAAACATGTCTGTGTTCCCACATCATGTCACACAACATCCATTTTGCTGTCTGGTTGATGACAGGCATTGTAGACTTGCAAGGCAAGTTATGTCTGCCAAGTTCAACAAGTCCTCTGTGCATGCACAGACATCCACATCTTCACTGCAAGGTGTGCCTACAAACACTGTGTTTCAAGTTGTCAATCCCAAGGGTGTAGCAGTATGACCCTAACTTTGCTGGACTTGCACAGTGTCACATTTGTATGTATGGTATTGCGACCAAGCCTAATAACAGGATTATGGCTAATCCAAGGGTCACATGCCTGGCAAAGCATTGTAATCACATAACCATGTTATGGCACACTGTCACGTGCTGTGTTACCTTAGGGGACTGACATAAAAGTGGCAACATATTACATTTCACCATCTGTCATGACCTCCTCATGATGGCCTGTTGTGATGTACACACAAGCATAACTGTATCACTAATGGCATTATCAATGATTGCTGATGAGATGTGGAAAGTTTCGCCACCCCTGTACTCCCATTCCACACAAACACTACATGTGAGATATGTGACTGTATCACAAACTTTGATTCCATAGTGTCTCACACACCAGTCGGTACATATGGCAATGAACAATTTGCCAATGTGCACAGCTCATCTCCTGCCCCACCCACACACACACACAGCAGAAACACCTGCAGGTATGGAGCACCTTTCCAGACACATTCCCAAACAGACACCTCAGAAAACCATATGCAAGCTCAGTACACATAATCACACCTCTGGAGACCCCAGTACAAATAATAGATCATACACCACTGTCTCACCAGTCAATCACCTGAGGCAAACCACAAAATCAAACCTATTGTTCATAGGTGACTACATCGTGAGACACATTGATGTCCATGTCACCAGATTACATATTGGAAAGGTCACAACTAGCTGCCTTTGGGTTGCCACAATACGCCATACCACACATTGACGCAAGTTAATGAATATCAGGTAACGTACTGATGACATCATAGTTCCTGCAGGTGTGTATGACTTGGGACACAAGTCACCGGACTGTATGCAGGCACATGACTGAGTTTAAATGCTCTGTGCCTCTTGGGGGTATGCTCATAGCTTTCAGCTGCACTTGACCCTCACCTAGGATGATGGCTCAATACACATGGAAAATGATGGCTGTCAATAGTTGCCTTAGCATGTGGTGTCATTGTAAGGAGATCCACTACATGTTCATCTGGGATGACTTGCTCAACGCATCTCAGTGCTCTGCCAGAGATGGCTTTCATGTGTCACCCCTGGGATGTTGAGTACTGGCCAAGGATGCTGACACCCCCACAATGCAGCTCATAAGCACTATCTGGAGGGAATAACTGTCCAATGAGAACACCATATTCATACAACATCACGGTTATGCTGCTACACACTAGCAATGGCAACACTAAACCCCACTCTTTGGAAGGTGTCCCCACCTTGAAATATGCAGACATTTGTGCAGTCACAGACACCTGGGTCAAGGCTGTGGACAGCACAACACCCATACCAGACAACATGTCCTTGCACATGTGCAGGCCTTAAACTGACAGTGTGCAAGGTAATGCAGGTGGTACATACATATTCATTAAGGATAGATACACATGCAGATTGGTGAATAGTGTGCTTTCCTGGAGACGCTGCAGGTGCTATTTATGGCTGGAAGGGCACCTAATCAAGCCATTGCTAGCTACAGGAGCAGCTCCATGAATCCAGATACCCATTGTGCTTATTTGAATGTATTCCTGTTTATCAAGATACATCAGTACACCATGGTTTAGGGTTACATTAAGTAACTGACAACTGTGTTGGTTAGTCATGCATAAGCTCACTTGTCCAAAGGTTAGTCCACATCCTTCACTACAATGCCCTGGACCAGTGACGTGACATCCCCACAAGGGGAGCAAATGCACTGCATCAGGTGTTTACCAATGTGAGTGACCACTGCAGCCCCTCCACTGTGAGGTCCTCCCTGTTGAGATCTGACCACATACCAGTCTCATTAAGGCTAAGTTTCACACCTACTCCTCCTCTGCAGATAATACAGTAAAAATGTCAATAAAGCAATTTATTACCTCCTATGGGATAGGGTTGCCAACTTTTCATGTCAAAAATTCTGGACATGTACGTGAAAGCAAAAAAGGCATGTAATTTTGGTACTCAAAATACAAAATTTTGCTTAGTAATGTTTGGAATCATTATTCTCACTCTTGCATTATTTTTATTAACTGTAACTTACATTTCTTACTTTTTTCCGGCTGTAAACTATAAGATTTTGTATTTACACAGCCATGGATCAATGAAACATACCCATGCCCCATGGGTATGTTTCTTTCCTGCAAAATCTCACGTTTCTCTACCAAAAATGTCCAACCTTGGGCATTTGAAAAGGTGGCAAGTGGCAACCCTCTGCTTCCCATTACATTGGACATGTCATATGATCTTTCTTTATGCTTAGTTGAGCTGAAAGTACTTAATACTTTATTCTGCTTAATACTGAAAATGTATTGTCTGCTGACACTGACACTGCCTGTCAATAACTTGATGATGCTTGAATCATCTTGCTGTAGGTAGGATGGGGTAAAAAAATGCAGATAATCTTCATGAAGATGTACAGACAGACTAAACAAAGCTAATTGACAAAATAAATAACTAATGAATGTATTTGAAAAGGATCCCTGGAAAACATAGGCTGGGGTGGACACAATAGAAGTAGCCTAAATTAAAATTGGCATATTTACAGTTACCCAAAAAAGTGGACAATGTAAGGAGACAGTAAAATTACTTTATTTTTAGTATCTTATTTTAGTATTTTAAATTATTAATTTAATGTATTTTAGTATTTTAAATTATTAATTTAATCTTATCTTCCTTCTGTACTGCTGTCATCTCACTGACAACTACACCATTGTGCAGTCTTACAACAACAGACTGGATTGAGCTAGCTAAGTTAGCGACAAACAATGCATAATCCCATTAACAAACCAGAAAACTACTGTAGAAAACTACCCATGCCTTCTAAGACTGTAAATGGCATTATCGAGCACTACTAAGCAAGCAGAATTCTATGTTCCACAAAAGAAAGAAACAGCTATTTGTTATCCAAATCAATGCAGCAGGGAACTCACTATACTATACTAAAAGGCAAGTAGAACACCAACACTCTCTCTCCCTCAAACTGAAAATTAAAACTCCTTCAAATCACAACTAACACACAATGCCTAAATTTGGATTCCTTACTTTGCTCTTGCACTTTTCCCAGGATAAAACTCTACAACTACAAACATATACCAACAATGTTATGCTTTCTTTTACATTTCAGCTAAACTCTAGACCATTCCTCTCAACCTCTTAATGCAAAACATCTGAACAAAGCTTGACAAAATGGGGGTAGAAGAAATAGGGACATATTTTAAATCTTGCTCTTATAAACTTTTAGAAAGTTGCTAGAGTAACAGGATTGGTTTTAATATACATTTTTCTGAAGGATCTGAAGTCTGAAACTCAAATGTATGTCATAATTTAGTGCCATTTAGTGACTACAATCCTGAGAGCATCCCAGTGATTTGCCAGGAAAATAGAGGAATAGGGCAAAAATATGAGGCAAAAATCTGGACATTCTGCAGAAATCTGTACAGTTGAGAGGTATGCTCTAGACAGCCATTACCATATCTTCTTCTCCCTTTTTCCCACTGGTTTTCAATTTTACTATACTTTCCACATTGTTCCACTCTTCCACACTGCTACCAATCTATACATTTAGAATATATCTATAATTAATATATATCTATAAATTCAGAATCTGTCTGTCTCTGTATAGTCACACATTTACTTACTACTACTACTGATACTGACTGTACAATTCAAAGGAAAGTACTATGAAAAAAATGATCACCATTCCATTAATAATGCACTGTGCTGTTGTGTATTATTTATTATGTATTGTTTTTTATACCTTCTGTGCAATGAAAGTTATTCTCTGTCTGTAAATTACACTGTACTTACTTACCTACAATAATTGACTTCTTTACAGTAAGTTCTTCCTTCCCCCGACCCCTTCTAATCTTCTTCCCACTTAAAAGATAATTCCCTTTTGTTGTTTTCCACATAGTCAGTCACCTTCGCTTTTTCTTTGCATAAGGTGAATGTTGGCTGCATCCATGGTGTTTTTATACATGCCTCACTCTTGTGAGATCTCAGGAGCTGTCAAACATGGATTTCTGTTTGCTTTCTTCAATTCTGGAGCGGTGCTGAATCTGTGGTAATTGGTTATCTCAGCTTTCACTTGCAAACTGAGATTAACCAATCATCTTTAGGGGAAATGCTTCAGTTCGGTTACTGCAGGATAAAGGAAGCAAAGAGAAAACAAGAGTTGTTGTTTTCAAGTTGTATGTGGGGCTCGAGATGATCGGATCAACAGCTTTTGTGGACTGAGGACTACTCCACCCTCCTACTTACCTGCTAGCCTAGTACTACGAACGGACCGGTACCAACATTTTGTAAAGCACGGTCGGAATCTCCTCCATGCATTTACTACTGACTTGTAGTCTTGAAGTTGGACAGTTGTACTGAGGTAGCCGGCTGGCCGGGTCTGTCTGTCTTTGTCTGGGTCACAGTCTTGGCAGGTAGCCTGTCCTTTTTCAGTTGTGACTCATGAGCAATCAGCCTCCGTTTAACTTTAACTCTTCAAAAAAAAAAAAAAAAAAAAAAAAAAAACAGAAGGCATAAACTCCTGCCTGATCTACATGTCATTCTGCCTACTACTACCACGTCAAGCAAACAGGAAGCAAATACGAAGAGGAAAGTTTTATTATGTTTAACTAAACTACTCACAGCAACAGCACACTGGCGTCTGGCAGGTGTAGAAAAGGACGAGGTGTTTTCTTGTACACGTAACTTTACTATCAGATTCGTCGGGTCTCTCGACTCCTCCATGGTATCCTAGTAAGTGTAACCAGCTTTTCCAATTCCAGGCGCTCACTGGACACAGAAACAAACAAAGCAGGAACAACAACTGCCAGTTTAGGTTTCTTTTTTGTAGTTGTAGGCATTAGCATTGGCATTGGCAAGCAACGACTGTGGCAATTGGCAGCAGCTGCTGCAGCATAAGCATACATACACACAAAAAGCAGAATCATCCACACCACTAGTCTCACATGTAAAAAAACATTCATGCAGCGGAGCCAGCAACAACATCAAATGCATTGCCTTTTTCCATGATATTTTTGAGGCAGTCCTGCCACAACTGGCAATGCATTTGAGTGTTGCTGCGTGAATGTTTTTTTACATGAGTCATTGAATAACTTGAATCGGAATCGCAACTCAACTCGAGTGGAGTGGACAGTGGAGTGGAGTAACTAGTTAGTTGTCTATAGCTCTATGCTATGCTGCATGGCTTGCATGCGCATATATGCCATATATGGCTGCTTAGCAACCTCAACAATAAGGTTAGGTGACACTGGTGTGTCGGTTGTGAGCGACTAGTGTATAACTCGCTGATGTTTCATCAGCAGTCTGACTCGGCAGGCACCAGTCAAGTTTTTTTTTCAACTGCTGAGCGAGCGGCGAGCCTGCGAAAAATAATTTCTGGATTTACACTGTGAAATCCGGACAACCGGACAACAGCTTTTATTTCCAGACAATCCGGAAAAATTCTGTACAGTTGGCAACCGTACTATGGGATGGTTTACATAGCTTGACTGCACCTGTCCCCTCAAATGTGACAGGCATGTATGCAGAGCTCTACACCAATGCTTTATACAAGCACCAGTACAACTGTATAGAAGTGGCTGTACCTTATGGGGGAAACATGCTCCTCATGGCACAGCAAACCTGCCTGTTGGATAACTGCCATTAGCAGACTGGACAATAACAGATGGACATTGCTGTGTGACAGTTGGAAGGAGGGTGCCCCCCTAAAATGGATGCACAACCTTCTCAGCTAAAACAAGCACATAGTGTTGTTGTGACATTGTGCAGACAGTATGTGACAAAATTAGCCTCCCCCACAAAGGACAACCACAACGCACAGTGTAGCAACATGTGTAACCTCAGAGGAAAGGCCCAGATTGTTGGTGAGCTCATACTTAATGAAAACACATATAACGAGTCTGTATTCATAGCTAACACTTTGTCCCACAGGTTCCGAGTCAACTTCACTTCACTGTCCTCACCACATGTGCCACATGACATCCCTACAACCTGTCCCATGTCATCTATAGCTACAGAGCAGGTTGTAACTGGCCTCTCTATGGAGGAAACACAGCATCTATTGGACATGTTAATGTCCCAGGCTCTGTCCTACATGGGATCCAACAAAGATTACTAACACCATTGGGAACTTCTTGCACTTGTACTGTAACCACTGGCTGCATCCAAGCTGACTGGACAATGGCAAGTGTTATCCCCTTGAACAGAGGTGGTGTATCCACTGACCACCACAACTAAACACTTATTTGCCTGAGTAGCCATATCTGTTAGCCCATGGGGCAGATCATCATGGAGCTGATCAGCGAAGATATATGTAATCTACAAACAGTTGACTGCACACAGTTTAGATGTATGAAAGGAAGCTCATGGCTGTTAAACCTGGTGGACATGTCTGAGGCAGTCACCAAGGATGTGGATGAGGGGACATCAGGGTATACAACCCTCTCAACTTAGCCAAACCATGTGACTGTATCCTTCACTCAGGCATCATTGACAAAATTACCCAATTAGGCATTAATGGTAATCACATTATAGTGGTCACTAAGTGGCTCACTGATGGAACACATTCTCAAAATAGGGGAATCCACCTCTAATGGCTGAGCTGTAAGCAGCAGTGTTCAACAGGGCTCAGTCCTGGGTCCTGTACTGCTTGGAATCCATTTAACCACAGTACAAGCAATACCTGAATATCTGTGGCTGACAACGTAGGCTGATACCTGCAAAATGTGAGCGGTCATACAATCCGTGAGTTATGTCAATATCCTATAAGAGGGTACTGCTGAATAAATGTCTGTTGACATACTAATGGCCGTAAACTCCATGCAGATATCTATGTAGTATCATTTCCATTGGTAACACCTATGTTCCTGGTAAGTAACACATCAGTAACAGCACCTGATGTACATACTTAGGAATGATGGAACTGGGCACACAGGCTTGGCCACACAGGTTTACACCTAATGTACCTTAGATCACCATGTCTCCCCAGTGGTAAGAAGGGAATTGTATGTCATGTCTGATAGCATTGTCACATGAAATTAATGTAGTCATAACCTCCATGTATTCTTCCCTCAGGATGCCAATATTTGAGTACAATGGACATTTTTGTAATGTACCTTTCCAAGCACTACTGGTAATTGCACACAACACAAAGGTCCCTCACAAGGGAACCTCACGTCTTCAGTATCTGTAGAATGGGAATCATCTAAAATCACTGTCATTGTAGCCCGTGGCATACAAAATACTCAGAAGTGATCTATGCCTTGTATACTGGGCAATGTGTGACCCTGCTTGAGTGGAAATGCTGCATATCTGTAGGTGGCATGGTACATGGATTACTCATTCTCAGAACATTAATCTGGTATGTGACATTAGTAAAGTAGAGCTCAGAGCACCTCACTGGGCCTCATCAGATGCCATCTGTATGATTGGCTGGGTGACTGCCATTTCACCACAGGGGTTTTCTGCCTGTGCCCTTGTGGACAGGGGCAATATTTGCTGATAGTGTAAATAAGAGTAAAAACTTGGGTAGGATTGTAAGGGCTCTAAGGTCAATAAACTACTAAAGTTAAAAGATCCTATGATTCCATAAGCTGATGTAAAATGCTCTTAAAGCCACACACATAAACTTGGCTACATTGAGGATAGAAACAATTCCAATTAATGTTTGCAGGACACACACAGTCTACATTGGCTGCAAGGAGATTAGAACACCTATCTAATGAGACACATTACACATCACAGTATATGATGCACACACCACACCTGAAGTCTACTATTACTATATCTTTAAGACATCTTACGCTTGATGTCATCAGCAGGCCTTGTTGTGGTCAGGCATTTGGAGGCCCACATCACTTCCTACACCAAAATACTGCAAAACCCTAACATTTTAAAACTCACTGAGATGATCATATTTATGTTGTATGGAAATACACACACACACACACACACACACACACACACACACACACACACACACACACACACACACACACACACACACACACACACACACACACACACACACACACACACACACACACACACACACACACACACACACACACTCACACACACACACACACACACACACACACACACACACACACACACACACACACACACACACACACACACACACACACACACACTCCAAGTGGCCTGGAGTGAGATTAGAACCCCTACCAATCTAGTCTTGCACACTATAGAGCATATCACTTATCACACACATGTTATGGCTTAAGTCTGACAGTACAATGGCAGTTGGTAGTCTTAAGGCAGATAACATCATCAGGCCTTGTAAAAGAGAACACTTTGGAGGCAGGCATCAACTTACAGGGACAAAAAGAGCAGAACCATTACAGCTGTCACTGAGGGTTTCACAGTCGTTTTACAGGGTGATGCACACAGACACACACACACACCAATTGACCTGGAGTGAAATTAGAACCCCTGCCTATCTAGTCTTACACACAATAGATCACAATACCTATCACACGCGCCATGGCTTAATTCTGACATTACAATGGCAGCTGGTAGTTTTAAGGTATATGACATCAGCAGATCTTGTAGAAGACAAAAGTTTGGAGGCCGGCAGCTGGTGGTCTTAAGGTAGATAACATCAGCAGGCCTTGTAGAATTGGGCAGTTTGGAGGCCGGCATCAATTTATAGGGACAAAAAGTGCAGAACCAATGCAGTTTGGTAGTCACTGAGGGATTCACAGTTCTTTTGAAGGAGGATGCACACACACACACACACACACACACACACACACACACACACACACACACACACACACACATGCGCACACATGCACAAGCATGCACACACACACACGCGCATGCACACACGCACACACGCACACACACGCGTGCGCGTGCGCTCACACACACACACACACACACACACACACACACACACACACACACACACACACACACACACACACACACCAGTTGACCTGGATTGATATAGTACCCCTGCCTATCTAGTCTTTCACACAATAGATTACAGTACTTATCACACTCACCACAGCATTAGTCTGTCATTACAATGGCAGCTGGTAGTCTTAAGGTAGCTGACATCAGCAGGCCTTGTAGAAGATGGCAGTTTGGAGGCTGGCAGCTGGTAGTCTTAAGGTATTCAACAACAGCAGGCTTTGCAGAAGAGGGCAGTTTGGAGGCTGGCATCAACTTACAGGGACAAAAAGTGCAGAACTATTGTAGTTGACAGTCACTGAGGAATACACAGTTGTTTTGCAGGGGGGATGCATACACACACATTAAGTGCCCTGGAGTGAGATTAGAAATTCTACCTATGAAGTCTTACAACTATTGATCACAGTATACACCACAGCTTAAGTCTGATGTTACAATTGCAGCTGATAGTATTAAGGTAGATGACATCAGCAGGCCTTGTAGAAGAGGGCAGTTTGGAGGCTGGCATCAACCTACAGGGACAAAAAATGAAGAACCATTGCAGTTTGGTAGTCAATGAGGACTGCCAGTTGTTTTGCAGGGGGCTGTGCACACATGTGTACACACACACACACACACACACACACACACACACACACACACACACCAATTTACTTGGAGTGAGATTAGAACCCCTACCTATCTAGTCTTAGACACTGTGGATCACAGTACTTATTGCACATGCCACAGCTTAAGTCTGACCGTACAATGACAGCTGGTGGTCTTAAAGTAGATGACATCAGCAGGCCTTGTAGAAAATTGCAGTTTGGAGGTTGGCGTCAACTTACAGGGATAAAAAGCACAGAACCATTGCAGTGTGATAGTCAATGAGTGATTCACAGTTGTTTTTCAAGGTCATTAGAACCGCTACCTATCCAGTCTTACAATTATAGATCACCGTACTTATCGCACACACCACGGCTGATGTCTGTTTTACACATGATTACAAGCAAACTACTTGTGGATTACATAAACTATGCTCATGTTGAACAACTTCTGAGGCCTGCAGAGTGATATTGCTTTGTACTATTACCTGCATCTAGTAGCCTAGCAGTCATATAACTGTTATTTCTCCTAGCTATGTGGCTACAGTTACCAGTTTGGCCATATGTGGCTGTTTGCATTTGGATGGGCATGTCAGTGGGCAGGAACAATGTGCCCTGTTCATGTGTGCGTCAACAACATTATACATTACACCACCTGTTCATAGGTTGTATGAGTGGTGACATCAAGCAGGCACAGGGGTCTGTAGGTAAGTGCATTACATACTATTGAGCCCTCTCTTTGGATCCTTAGAGCAACATTATAGATGTGTCATATTACAGCTTTACTCATCATTATAAGGATATGTAGGATAATACAGGCATACACACACACACACACACACACACACACACACACATACTTACGCATATAACAGGGATTATATATAAATGTAGTTTTGTGTGTGTATGTGTGTGTGTGTGTGTGTGTGTGTGTGTGTGTGTGTGTGTGTGTGTGTGTGTGTGTGTGTGTGTGTGTGTGTGTGTGTGTGTGTGTGTATATATATATATATATATATATATATATATATATATATATATATATATATATATGTATATTTGTGTGTGTGTTTTATGTAGATATATGAGGAGAGATTGAGCTGTATGTTCGACCAAACCCTCTTCAGTTGAAGTACGGAGGCTGAATGGTGACAATGTTGAACCTGACATTGTCAAAGTATGAATATCGCCTCCACCTCGACCCATGTTAAAGCCCATTTCGAGATTTACAGTGAATTGTATTTCGACAATGTCACAATTCGACATTGCCATTTTAGCAGAAGTGGGTCGGTAACTCCATCATTTGATGGAGTCTGGTTCGACCTTCTCATGGTAAACCTATATCATATATGTATGTATATATAGCTATATATCTGTGTATATATATATATATATATATATATATATAGAGAGAGAGAGAGAGAGAGAGAGAGATACCTTATCTATGGGAGACTGAGATCATGGCAGACAGATATCTATACATATATGTATGTATGTATAAACATGTCTATATATAACAGGTCATTTTGAGCAAGGAGCAATAGACTAAGTATATGAGCATGCCCAGTGGGATTTTCACTACTTATAATCTGACTCCAGCCCACACCTACCCGCACTCCAGTCTGGGATTTTGTGTGTTACATACAATGACATCTATCCCTGTTTCTGCAGTATTGCACTTCACTCAAATTGCCCATGGTATTCTTCACCTGTCTGAAGTAGTTAATATGTGACAGAGGATAATAATGTTATACCACACATAGTCTGTAAAAAAACAACATAATAACACCTCACATCCAAAAAATGTGGATATTGCCAGATTAGAATCATCAATGCCATCACATGTGCATCCACTGAACCACACAAGTTGCCAGACAGAGAGGGGTCATTTATCACACACTCAACAGCATAACTATATACGTTGTTATTCCCGCATTAAGTGCGACATGCACTGTATCATCAGTTTCTGTGTTACTGCCCTGAGCCTGCCCAGACTGCTGATATACCATTGATGAGTTACTGTTAAAGCAGTTATATGGGAGCACTGCTGTGTTGGGGGTGGGGAAACAACACTGCATGTTCTGCTGGGATACACAGTAGTCTGAATATCATGTTACCCCACTGTCTAACATCTCCCTTGACTGCTGTACTGTATATTCCATGCATGAGGCCTAATGAATATTAAAGGACGCACAATAGTAGAATGGGTATCTATAGTCCCATGTGGATGTTACTTCTGTCCAAGTAGCGGAGTATATTTACTTGCATAAATGTAGCAGATCCATAGATACAATGCCATATCATAATAATCCTTATAAGTGCAGTGTAGGTTAGAAACTCACCTTGCAAATGCAGCAGTTGACAGAACTGTATTTCAGGGCTGACTCTATCTGATGCAAGCATTACACAGCCAATACATGGATAGGTACAGGTTGTGCGGGTTGCCTGGCATCAATTTTAATTACTGTATGTAAGTTGGAATAAGGTGTCAGTCACTAGGTCCCTAGGTTTTCAGTGAATGTGCTATGTGTTGTCTCTTAGCCAAAGCTAGGACATACTGAGCATGCGTACATCTGCCTACAGGGACATCAGCAGAGGGTTCCTCCTCCGAGTCCTCCTGTGACTGTGGCTGTGGTGACCTAGGCACTGCTGAGGGGCTGTGTATCCCTTCCCTTTGCTGATCCTGCTGCAGCTATTTCTGCAGGATCAGATTGTGTAGCATAGCAAATACTGTGAATATATGTGCACATGTGGCTGGAGAGTACTGCAGGGCTCCACCAGATAGATGTAGGCACCTGAACAATGACTTCAGAAGCCGTAACACATGCTATATGATGTTCCTAGTTTGTGCGTTTGCCTCATTAAGGCATTCTTCTATGGGTGTGTGTGGATTTCTGATGGGTGTCATCATCCATGGTTCCAGGGCATAGCCAGCATCCCCCAGTAAATGGCCGTATGAGATGTCCCCCTAGTAAATATCTGGTACAGCTGTGATGTGAGCTAGATATGGGAGTTGTGATAACCGCAGGGGTGGCTCATGCTATCGGTCTGCAGGACTGCAACCCTCCCACCTAGAAATAAAAGAAATAAAAAACATTAAACATAAACTTTAAAAAAATATATTTTCTGTTTTCACGGAGTACTGGAACTGCCGCGCATGTGTAGATACACTGCCCTGCTCTGCAGATGCCCAGGAATATCTGCAAACTGTGACTGCCACTCAGGCAGTCTAGATGCAAAGAAGGTATTTTCTGCCCTGCAGATGCCCAAGATGCCATGCAGTAGACGACCGCACAGAAGAGGGGAGCTCCGGACTGCTTGAGCCGCAGACAGGACCAATCAGGAGAGAAGTAAGCAGGGATTTGAGTGCAGGACTAATCAGGAGTGAGGTAAGTTCTCCTGCAGGAAAGCATTACGTCGAGCATGGGCTTGCTGTGAGAATGGAGTTGGATATTGCTGCGAGATGGATTACTGCTTTCTGGACCCTTTGCTGAGAGAATGGAGTTGGATTAAGTTGAGCATGGGTTTTCTGAGAGAATGGAGTGCTTTCTGGACCCATTTACAGGTAAGGTGTGTGTGTGTGTGTGTGTGTGTGTGTGTGTGTGTGTGTGTGTGTGTGTGTGTGTGTGTGTGTGTGCGAATGCATATAAAGGTGACAGGAGTTAAGTGCTCACTCATCAGAACTGTGTGTCTCCCTTAAAAGGAGAAAAGCAGACAAGCTGTCTTGGGGTCTAACCTGTAAAAATGTATACAGCACACCTTACAAATGACTAAATGTTATAGGAGTCAGCAGAGCTCCCTACAATGTACTGTTAAAAGGGAAGAAGTGAGTCAATGGTCAAGGCATGTGTAGAAAACCAACCAGTGTTTTGTAATAAGTCAGAACGACTGCTGAAAGGGTCACACACTAAAAGAAAATACGAGTCTGGTAATTTTGAGTGAGCCATTTGTTTCACAGCTGTACATGTGGAAAGTGGAGAATAATAACTTGTATATGTAACCATATATAAACTGATCATGAAGGGAAATACCAACCACTGTCACACAGTAGGTGAAAATACAGCTCACCAAATTACATCTTTTTTTTCATTTAGCTTGTCCAGAAAAGAAGAAAGCAACAGAGTGAGTGAACGCGTCTGTAGTGTTTTATTTGAAAAAAAAAACTACTATTGAATGAAATGCAACATGTAGAGCTCTAAAATCATAAATTACATGTATGTTAAATTTGGAAAAGACTTGCTCGAGGTGTGCAGTTGTAATTCTTCAAAATAAATATACAAATACATACACACACACACACACACACACACAGATATATATATATATATATATATATATATATATATATATATATATATATATATATATATATATATTTATTTATTTAAAATTTAGGTTCATAGATGGGTACTAGGCTATCAGCCCTTGGGCCTATACAAGCCCAGCCAAAAAAGTACCCTGGCTTTTGCCATCCAAGAAAATTATTTTCCTGTGCCATTGTCGAGCAGAGCCACTGAGGTGATCCCCGGGGTGAATTCCTATTTCTCATCCAATCATCAATATTTTTCTTGAAGAGTGCTAATGAGGAGCTTTGTTTGATATAGATAGGTAATGTATTCCAGAGTATGGGAAGTCTCTGGGACCGTGGGATGGATATTTGATGTCCTACTATAGTTTTGGTCAAATTATTGCAACTAAACAGCTTGTACCAACTGATTCTGTAGTATGCACACAGAGGCATTTTTCTGATAAGACCAGACATCCAGGGAAACAAGAACTACATCTAATTTTAAAGACATACTTTTTTTTCTTTCTTTCTTTCTTGTCCTCTCTTTTTCTTCTTTAATTAAGTATTTATTTTTCTCGCAATGCTGACCTTGATTAGTAAAAATTTGTTTGGAGTTATAGACTGTTAAGATAGTAAACACACCCTATACTGCTGCACTTCAGCCAGAATGGCTTTTAAGAACTTTAGCTTTTTATAAATTTGTGTGCATGTGCATGTAATGCCCCAGTTTATATATACTTGTGGCTACAGAGAACTCAGAATACCTGGTGGTGATTAGAAAATACTTCAGGCTTGAACCCTGCACCTTGGGTGCAGGTGGCAAGAGCCTGAATTCCCTACCCACCACCATTTGTGAAAGCTTTGAAGATTTTTGCCTCATATTTTTGTTCTTTTCTGCTCCTCATAAAATCTGTGGTTTCTGGGATTTTAATTCTTTAAATAGTTGATGGTGTAATGGTGCAGTGACAGCACTGTTGCCTCACAGCTAAAGATTCTCTGGTTTGATTCTTGGCTGGCATGCCTTCTATCTGGAATCTGCCTGTCCTCCCTGTGTTTGTGTGGGTTTCTTCTGGGTGCTCTGGTGTTCTCCCATGTTATAAAGACATGCCTGGAGTGTTTCTCCCTGGGCCTCTGCTGAAAATTGACTTTTGTTCCAAGTCAGACTTTCCTGGTTAATTAACAAATGTTAAATAAATAAAAATGACAGGCATTTGAATTTCAGACTTCATATTCTACAGAAAGTACATGGTAGCACAAAACCTTTTGTTCTAGCAATTTTCTAAGTTTATAAGATGAATATTTGAAATTTGTCCCTATTTTTCAGACTGTATTCCCCCATTAATGGCTTCATCCAGGTTTTTTGTGCTAAGAGGTTGAGAGCTATGGTGAAAACCAAAATCACTAAATATGTTTGGGAGCTGTACTCCCCCATTATTGGTTTTGTCCAAGTGTTTTGTGCTGAGGTTGACAGCTATGGTGAGAACTGAATTCACTAAATTGTAGCCATTTAGGTTTCAGTCTTCCTTTCTTTTACAAAACAGCTGGTTTGGCATAGTGGTATGTTGCTCTGGCTGTTTTGCACACTGTCCTGGGTTCAAGGCTTGGCAGTTAAATATATGGTGGTAACAGCATTTTATTCTAGCAACTTTCCAAGATTATACAAGCAATGTTTAAAATGTGTCCCGGGTTTTGGGGCTTTTGTTCCCCCCCAATAAATTTTGGCTTTTTCCAGATTTCTTGTGCTGCAAAGTTGAGAGATACAGCTGAGTGTCGCGTAGATTTTACAAGGAGCTGAGAGCTGCAGGGGAAGAGAAATTTAGTGCTGCTTAAGCTGAGTTTTCTCACATTGTTAATAGCACAACATCTAATGTGCTTGCTTTTGATGCAGAAGGCTGTGGGTTCTACTCCCACAGTATGTAGATGCATTGCTGATACTGTACTGTGCTGTAAAGGGGGTGGATGCTGCAGCCCTTTTTCACAAAGATACCTAGTAACTATGAACCTGCTATCAATTTGCCATCCATTCCCTATTGCAATATTACTAGCTTATCCTTTTTTAATGTAACATGGGCAATTTATTCCTCAAGTGCAACATGCACTTTATTTGTAGATGAAACAATGAAATATAAAGTTGTTTGCTAGCAGCAACCTCTTCGTTAGTTACAGATCTCTTTAATGTGGAATTATTTGGATGACTTTTACTTCTTCAGAGATTGTGCATATTTACTGATACTGGTGGATTGTGGAAGTTTGAATAGACTTTTATGGTGGAAATGTTCTGAATCGGGCAGTTTTGTCATTATTGGTACATGCATTTTGTTTCATTGTTTACTGGAAAAATGTTCAAAACAATAAATTTAAAACACCCTCTAACAACTGTACTGTATTATACAAGGAATATAATTTAATACATTCAGGAAGGTGTATCAAAGAACACATGTATGTTGTGTGTGCAAGGGGCCTATGATTTGATAACAGCCTAAAGTTAATCTTTATCTGCCACTGGCAACATATATTTTCTTTGAATGTGGGCTTCAATGCTGTTTCAATGAGTGTGAGTTTCAAGGGTAGAGAAGTTTTAATGTTAAGTCTATTTTCATTGTGAGACTGCATTGCTTTGTTTAGCAGATGTCTATTAGTGTTTGTGCTGTAAAATGCAAAATAAAACTTTCAAATGAAATCCAAATCATTGCAGAAGTAAAGCAGTATGCACATTACAGTGTTTATGGTAAATGGGGCGAAATAGCCAAGTAATGGGACATTGACCATGATTTTGTGAGGGGGGGAAAGGCGGCAAACTCAAAGACAGCCCCAGCTGAACTATACCTCTCAACTGTCCAGATTTTTGCGGAATGAATAGATTTTTGCTTCTTATTTTTGGTCTGTTCCTCATAAAATTTGTGGTTTTCTGGCAAATCATTTAGGAGTGAAGTCACTAAATAATGACAGACATTGAGTTTCAGGCTTCATAACCTTCAGAAAAATGCATGCTAAAGCAAGACCTGTTATTCTATCAACTGTCTAAGTTTATACATGAGCAATTTTTAGTACTGTTTGTATGTTCCCCCAATACATTTGTCCTTGTCCAGATTCCCTGCATTAAGAGGTTGAGAGGTACATGCAAATACATCAATTCATAGAATTAGGAATCCAAACCTCTCAACTGTCCCCGATTTTGGCTCAAAATGTTGCTCTCCCCATAATAATCCCTCTGCAAAATGGCAATTTTGGAAGAAAACGTGGAGAGTTTACAATTATAAATAACTGTAATGATCAGAGTTATAGATTACTTTATTTCAGAAATGCATGTAGACTCTCTTATTTTGTCAGCTGCTCAAATTAACAGTACTAATATTAAAAAAGTGTCCCTTCTTTGACATGTTCCCAGCTATATTGTATGGCAATTTTATATTTTTGCATCACATTTTGGGTCTGTTTTTCATAAAATTGTGGTTTTCTGGCAAATTAGTGGCAAATCATTAAAGATTAAAGTTAGAAAATAATGACAGACATTTGAGTTTCAGAAATTCATACTAATGCAAGACCTACTACTATTCTATTATCTTTCTAATTTTATAAGAGCAATATTTAAAATTGTCCTTATGTTTGGGCCTTTCTCTCACTTCTATGCATGGCTTTGTCCAGATTTCTTGATCTGAGGTTGAGAGGTATGACAAAAGTGTCAGGGCCATCAATGTCAGCCAGAGACATTTCACATTGTGACATACTTGTTGCACCCCACTCCCCCATGTAGTGACTCTGGATGTGTCCAAGCAAGGCAAGGAGCAGTTATGCAGTGTATCTGTGCAGAGTATTCCCCATCCAAGGTAGACACAAGTACTACAGTGACTTTTCATCTGTCCTTGATTTTGCAGAATGTTCTGGTTTTCTGATATATTTTTATACTGTTGATTTATGCTTCTTATTATTCAGAAAATGCATGCTGTTGCAGTGTCTTGTTACTCTGTGTTTAAGTAGCAGTGCTTTAATGACCATAATGTAAGCTTGTTGGAGATTGTAAGATGCAAGTAAGCTTTAATAAGCATACTGTTAAAGAATTACCGACATTGAAAGCCTTTTTGTTGTTGCCATGCAGAGAATATTTACATAACTAGATAACATATAAGCCTTAGGTATTGACATGCTTATGACAGTATTTGTAATAAAGGATAGGATTACAGTATTTTCAGAAGCTCATTACATTTGTTGGAGACTTGCAGTCATCTTTTCAGGCTTTACCCATAAACTAAACCGAATGCCAATCTATCATGTGTGGTCCATAGCCTGTGCAGTAATCCCTTAAGCAATTTATCTTGAGCTTGTTTCTTGTTTGCTGTTAATTGTTTTACTTTGATCATGTTTTCCCCATGAAACAAGTAGATAGTTGTTGTCAGGCAGCAGGTCTTTTTGGATAAGAAACATTTTTACAAGTGTAAGAAACAGTTTTACAAGAACGGGTATCACAGAGATTGCTACTTTCAGAATGTTACTTGGTACTTTTATAAAGCTGAATATAAATTGTAATTTGAACTGCAGTGCAAGGAGAAGTGGCTTGAGTTGAGTGCTGCTTGTTATTTTTTTATATACTTGATTTTGACTGGCATTCCAGTAATGTATTTAAAAAGTAATTTATTTTTTCATGCCTCACAACCTTTTTGTTACCATCTAGATATTAAGTAAGCTGTCATGATGTAGCCAATGCATTGACATTTTTGTTTTTCTTCTACACTTCATTTTTCCTTGATTGGACTTTGGTAATGATGGTTTGGCACCCAGGGCATCATATTTAATTAAAGTTCCAGTTGTTGTGGTTTTGGGCATAGCCCTGCTCCTTTCTGGTTGGTCACACCCCTTCCCATTAGCTCCACCCATTAATCTGTTTCCTGCAGCCCCCCTTTGATTTGAAGTCACCAGCCATCACTGGATAACTGTCAGGGGGTTAATAGCACACACATTAAGGATAATGTCCTGGGCATTGCACATGACCTGGCAGTTGATGGAATGGTACCCTTTGCAGTTAATGTAAACTATACCCTGCTCACCAGGTGGTGCCTTGATGTGTACATGAGTGCAATCTATCGAACCCAGTACTTCAGGGTAGTGTGCTACATGGTAGAACTGTTGCATATTGGTGGCCCTCACCTCAAAAGAGAGGGGAAAAGATATGTGTTCACTGGCATGTGGTAGCATAGCATCCAGGAACTGGTGGAGTTTCCTGGATGCAGATGCCTGTGAGAGCCCCATCATGTCCCCAGTTGGTCTTTGGACAGTACCTGTAGCTAATATCCTAAGGGCTACACATACCTTAGTTTCCACTGGGGCAGGTTCCCTTCTGTTGGCTCTGGGTCTGAGTTGAGGGCGGTAGATCTCAGTGAGATCTAGTAGTATGTTCCTGTCCACCCTGTAGTGCTGTACAATCTCCAGCTCATGTAGCTCCTGGAAGGTTACGCTGGGCCTGAGCACTCTTTTCTTTCTCTGTCTAGGCCTATTGACAGCAGCACCAGCATCAATGACTTCAGCATCTAGCACATACATATGTAGCAGACCTGCAGCAGCCCTTAGCATTATCTCAGTTAAAATTCCCAAGTTTCTACTCCAATGGTCCAGAGTACTGGGGGAAAAGCAGAATGTATGGTGTATGCATACTTTATACAGGCCTGCTGTAGGTCCAGAATGTGTGATTGGTTAACTGTGATGCATTCCACCTGCCTATAATATAATTAATATTATTTAATGGCCCTATTTTAGTGGATGCTGTGATGTGCACTTGAGCAGATACATGCACTTGAGCTTAAAAAAGCCTAGAACTGGTAGGACGCAACCCTGTGATGTCAGCCACATTCTCTATAAACATCAACATTGTCTAAGAGCCTACATGAAGGGGATATGTGGACATGATTACTCCATTTTGCTGTTCATTAAATACACCTCATTTACATACATGTCCATGCTGACAGCCTGGAAACTACACACTTTATAGCACTATGACCTTAGCAACAGCTGTAATGCCCCATTGTATGGATCTGATACAAGGTCCTGTAATACATTTGTCAAATATTATAAAATCCTTTTTTTTCTTATTGTTTTTTTTTTATTTTTCTATTAAGCATGTTTGCGCACTGCGGCTCATAGTGCAAACATGCTGAGATTATTAAAAAAAATATTAATTTAATATATACCCTTCCTCTTTCTGACATCCACAATAATAATTTTGCTCATATGTGCATGTAGTTGAACATTTTCAGGGGATTTCTGTCCACATTTCTGAAAGTTTTACATCCCATTTTGTCTGTCTAGACTCCTGTATGCAGAATTTTTCCCACGTACACTATGGACACTAGCATGGAGTCTGAACAGAAGCCTTTCTGCTTATTGGACCACTCACCCTGCCTCATTTGCATGACATTCACCTGTCTATGAGGTGACTTGCATGCCACATAATTTCCATGTTTGCACATGCATGCAAGCTGCTTAGCAGTGCTTACTGAATATAAAAATGTTTGTGGCCATGTAGACATTATGGCGCATTGGCTACATGAAAAAAAATGTGTAGGCTTTATTGAATTTCTCACTTTATGCCTGGAACAGTTGCTGAACTTGCCTCACACTAGCTATCCTGCTGAGGGCAAACACCATGGTGGCAGAATTATATAATTGGATAATACAGACAATACTTACAGTCCTGAGGGGCCACCCGAATGGGGTTGAACAGCACACATGATCTCTTCTGCTATGTCTGAGAAGGAGTTGCCCATAGCCCATGTCATGTCCTGGAAAAAAATCCCCATCAGGTTCTTCATCTGCATCTGGAAGATATCTGTCATCAGCTCCTGGATCTGTTCCCATAAATCATCTCCCTGTAGTAATGGTGGATGTCTTCTGTTGCAAGCAGCAGGAATGATGGCATGTGCAGATCTCAGTTTCTCATCATCTTCATCATTGTCCCTGTCATGGTCATCATCCTGGTCTTCAGAGTCCAAGTTGCCTGGCAGTGGTCTGGCATGTCATTGTATCCTGCTTCCGATAGGATAGCTGCTATAGGTCACACACTCTGTAAAGTTTAAACACAGTACTAGAAGTACATACAAAATTCTTGCTCCCCAAAAGCTACTAAGTATATAACATATACAAAATGACATGATCTACAGGTGGAAAATGTTCTGTATGTCATATTGCACTACTGTATCATCTTATGCAACTGTAATGCCATATGTGATAAAAGGCATGATTTCAAACCATAATAATGTACAACATTGTGTCTAACATACATCAAAGTCATGTGCAAAACAGGTCTGTCATAAAACACAATCATATGTGCACCTAAATAATGTTAAAGACAGTACATGGTATGCCATTCATGATCAAAATATATGAGGCAGTAACTGTGTCGTTTGCTCAAGGTATATTACAATACATTGCAGTTGTCATTAAAATGTAATTGTCAGATGGTATGGCCCACAACGATTTATTTATACATTTTATAATAAAGAAATTGAGAATAGCAGGTGCATGATTATGATCATGCAATATTCCCATTGTCCTATTATCCATGCATACTGATGATATGAATAGAAGGCCATGTGTGGGACACTATGTCCATCACAGAGTGTTATTATTTTACTCCAATGCATTATAAGGCATGTAATACACAGTTTATCCCAAAATATGCTGCTATTACTTGTTGAATTATGAACCTGCCATCAGTATGCATGTAAAACCACTCATGTGCACCGCAAAGAGAGGATACATCAAGGCAAGGATACTATGGTATGCAACACTGAAATGATTTTACATTCCAAAAGACTTACTACACTGTAGGCTCCCATTGACACTGACAGCATAACATTTGGAATGGGGCCTCTGGAGTAAATTGCTTAACATATGACTTACATAGGTCATGTCACAGTATGATGGAACAATATGTCCGCAAAGTATGGAGAAACAAGTGGAGCATAAGAAATCTGAAGAAGAAATATGGACATGAAAAGTAAAAGAGATTTAACATGGAATAAGTTTATGCAAAAAAGAAAGCAAACTAGTCAATAAAAAAGCAGCAACAGAGATATTTGAAGAATAATACAGGCAAAGGCATCAGAAAATGGAAAATTTCGCAATACAAAAAATAAGGAAACAAAGGGAAGAAGTAGAAAAGAGGATTAATAATGGAGAAATTAAAGAAACAGAAGCTGAAGTTATGGATTACCTGCAAAGGGAAAGATTTAATATGGAAAATTCAACTCTGGTAACATCACATAATGGAACAATGAGTCCCCAGATTAAGGATAAACTTTACTGAACAGAAACCATCTGATCACTTGCCACATGAACATTCAGCAGGAAACCAGTACAAAAGTTTGCTTGTAGTCGCACAGCAAGAGAAGGAGCAGGAAATAGTGTTAACTCTGACACAGTCAATGTTGTGGAGAGATAGGCCAGTGATTTTCTATATGAAGGAACCGTGGATGACCCAGGAAGCAGTGAAAGAGAATATGTCACTGGAAGATATTTCTGTAAAATGCCAGCAGTAAATGGAAATCCAAGAATATGTCTCAGTTTAGAAGAAATGATCTAATAAAGAGATGCTTGATTTAATAGAGATGGGCAGTTATATTGCGATTGAAGAAAAATGTAGATTGTAGAATGTCAAAAAGACCCAAAACTTTAGAAGTCTGACAAAACAAATGAACCCAGTAATCAAGAGTATTAACAGAAATTCATGTGATATAACAGCACTAGTAGATAGGATATATTACTGTGCAGCTAAATTATTAGATACATTCTTACCACAAAAGCACAGTGGAGTAAAGAAAAGGAAGGTAAGAAATCAAATGCCATCCTGGAAGTATTGAATAGAGAAAACTATAAAGCAATTAAAACAAGAAATGTCACTGTTAGAAGAGTATAGCATAGATGATAAAAGCAACGTGCAATATTAGAACAGCCCAGGATCTATCACACTCTATTGCAAATAATCAACTAAAGATATCAGTACAGGCAGAAAAACTTAGAAGATATGCAGATAATCATAAACGAAAAGTACAAAACCAGCAATTTACTGGTGGCCCAAAAAATCTTCAATAACAAATTGGAAAATAAGGAAAAGGAATGGGAACACCATCAAGCAAAGAAGAAAGAGTCACATTTTGGAAAAATATCAATGAAGACCCAGTGAAACATCAAAGATCTGAATGGACAGAAGTTAAAGAAACCGTAAGAAGTTTAAATGTGCAAGAAACAAAATGGAGTGAAGTAATGGCCAGAGAAATTAAAACAAAATTAGGAAAAGCTCCTCACTAGAAAACCCCAGACCCAGATACAGTACCTAATATCTGGCTAAAAATATTAACATCTTTACACAAAGTTTTATCCCTGAGAAAGATCTTCTTATGTGAGCACCCGATTTGGCTCCCAGAAAACATGCAAGTAAAAAGGCTTATCTTCTTCATAGGTTCATAGGTAGGTACTAGGCTACTGGCCCAAGGGCCTACGTAAGCCTAGCCAACAAGGTTCCCTGGGTTACGCCATCCTAGAAAGTTATTTTCCTGTGCCACTGTTGAGTAGAGACACAGAAGTGACCCCCGGGGTGTATTTCCTATTTCCCATCCACTCATCAAGATTTTTCTTGAAGAGTGCTAATGAAGAACTTTGCTTGACATAGATAGGTAGCCTGTTCCAGAGTATGGGAAGTCTCTGGCACAGGAATCTATCCCTCCAGCATGTCCTGTTTATTGTGGTGACAAGGTTTAGGTCCCTAGAGCATGTAGCTCAGAGGGATTGGGATTTCTTTAGGTGTAGCATGTCCAACAGCTCTGGGTTTGACATAGCTTTATATGTTAGGCAGAGATCACCTCGGAGTAGGCGATATGCTATGGAGTAAATCTGGAGTTTTTTGAGGCGGTCAGTGTAGAGCATTTGTTTGAGGCCAGTAATCCTCTTTTTGAGGTACTTCTGTGGCCTTTCCAGCTGCTGCAGATGTCTTGTGAGGTACATTCCAAAAGGGGCATTGTACTCTATAATGGGTCTAATGAGTATCTAGTAGAGGGGAACAATGACCTCTTTTTTCCTGGATGAGAACCCTTTTATGATGAGATGTGCCATGCAGAAGGACTTCCTGATTACTGTGGTGATGTGACTATCAAAGGAGAGACTACTGTCCACCTGGGTTCCAAGGTTTCTTATCATGCATTCAGTGTTAAGTAGATTGCTGCCTATGTGGTAGTTCATGGGCACAGAGTTTTTATCAAAGGGGATGACACTGCACATTTTGGCATTGAGCTTGAGGCCATGGCTCTGACACCAGGCATCTGTCTCAGTGACGCCCTTCTGTAGGATGTCCACATCATTTGGGGACTTGACTATGGCTCCTAGTTTGCAGTCATCTGTGAACTTCATTAGCCAGAGGCATTCTATGTTAGCCTATCCTTCAGAGAAGTAGATACCAAAGAGGAGAGGTCCCAGGATGGAACCCTGTGGCACTCCACTTGTCACTGCTTTGAGGTCAGATTTTGAGTCTGCAACTTTTACAGTATGGGTTCTGTCAGTGAGCCTGTTGGCAACCCATCTTGTGACATAGGGATTTATACCTAGTTTAGTGAGTTTAGCTATAATTCCAGAATGGTGGATGGTGTCGAAAGCCTTGGCGAGGTCAAGATAGGCTGTGTGAACCACCTTACCCTCATCTACCACTTTGGTGACTGCCTCAAAGAAGTCGATCAGGTTCAGAAGGCATGATCTGCCTTTCACAAACCCAAACTGGGTGGGATCCAAAGTTTGGAGGTTACCAATGTCTTTGTTTATGAGTTCCATGATGATACGTTCTATGGCCTTGCAGACCAGGCTCATCAGACTAATAGGTCGATAGTTCCCGGGATCAGTGGTGGCTCCCCCTTTGTGTAGTGGAATAACTGTTGCTGTTCACCATTCAGTGGGCACAAAGCCTGATGCAAGGCTATTATTGAACATGGTGCTTAAGTGGGGAGCCAGTTCGTTCTGAAGTTCGTGTAAAACGCAGACTGGGATGTTGTCCGGTCCCATGAATGCTGTGTTTTTGGCTTTAGAGAGTACAGATTTTACCTGTGTAGTTGTGATTACAGGGACTCTGCATTCTTCCTGTATAGATATAGGCCCTTTAGGGCATGAGAGGGGGGTAAAGTTAGCACTGAACCTATCTGCCAGGATGTTGGCAATATCAATTGGTTCTGTAATTTTCATCCCTTTGTGCTAACTCAGAGCAGATCTGGGTGTTGCCATGGGGAGTCTTGACATAGCTATAGAATGCTTTGTGGTTGTCCTTGGAAGTAGTGGCGATTTTGTTTTCGTAGCTAGCTTTGGAAGCTCTTATAAGGGATCTCAGCTTTTTACTGAGGCTGACCAGGGAGCTCCTCCACTCATGTTATTTGGTCTTGATAAATGTCCAAAAGCAATATTTAAAGCAGGAAAGTTGCAGCACCAAAAAATATATGTCTGGAACATTAATGTGCTATAAAGCAACTTGTGCAGGTGGGAGTGTATAAATATTTGGGATTTCATGAAGAATAAAACATGAACAAATTCAAACAAAACTCAGTAAGGAATATTTTAGAAAACTAAAACGAATTCTGTAAACGGCCCTGATATCTAGAAACCAAGTCCAAACTATAAACCAAGGGCTCCAAAATGTATTTGATCATTTGGACAGGAAACAAGAAAAATGCGTCATATTTCTCAAATAATATATAAAAATCAGTGTATACCAAGGTTATATATTATTCCCTGTTCTGAAGAAGGTATGGGCCTCCTTGAAACTGATTACATTTATAGATCGGCAATCATAGGACTGCATACATATCTGCTGACCTCACCAGATCCAAACATAGTGAAAGGTTTAAAACATGAGCAGAACAAGTCTAAGATGACTTCTCTGATTAACTTAGCAGAAGCATATTGGTAGAAATCAACAAAGAAGTAGACAAAAATCAGGCAGCAATTGAATGTGCCAAAAAACAAAAGAAAGAATATAAGAAAGATCAGATGACAAAGGAAGAAATGTGGAAAAGCGATAAATATAGTTGCAAGTACATATATCTCCTGGAAAACCTCATGTTAATCAGAATCTGATGCAGAAATAGTTAAGGAGAGGTGAATTTAAACCAAAAGATGAAAGGTTAATATTGGTGTCACAGGATAGTAGACTATGTACACATTGGTTTACAAAGTCCATTGAACAGGGGAGAAACAGACAAATGCAGGTTCTGTAAAACAGAACTGGAAACAGTCTCACATCTTGTTGCTGGGTGTAATACATTAATGACAGAGGGCCTGTATACTGAAAGTCATAATAATGTGGCAAGACTGTTTATTGGGGATTATGCAAACATTGCAATATCGAGGTAGCTGACAAGCACTGGAAACATGAGCCACAAAACATTATAGGGAATGTTGAAGTTTAAAAAACATGGGATTCTCCATTACCAACAGTTGAAAACACACAGGGAAAAAAAACAGATATGGTAACCCATGAAAAGAAGATACAAGTAGCACTGATTATTGAAAACCCAGTGATTACAGTGTCTTATGTACAGAGAGACACAAAGTCATAAAATACCAGGATTTACAGGCAGAAATGAGAGCAATGTGGAAGAAGGACATCCAGAATGTTCTAACAGTATTAGGAGCAATGGGTTTCATAAAACAGAATTTACAGTTGTATTTAGATATGCTACTGATATATTTAGATTAATAGATTGTTACCAGAATAACAACCTGGGGGGACCTTCTAAGCCTAGCCGTGTTTTCCTGAAAGAATAATGATGTCCTGTATTCAAATAGGACATTGAAGGCCAGGCATTTATAAGCTACCTTTTCCATAAGAGACATAAATGTGAGGCCTGGTGTAAATTTTCTGTTCCCCATCCACTAATCTAGGTTTCACTTAAACTGTGTAATAGATCAACTCAGCTTTACATGGATGGGAAGCCTGTTCCATAGGAGGGGCAGACTCTGGGACACATATCTGTTTCTCTGTTTAAGTCACAAAAAAAAATCAGATCCCTAGACCTTGTATTTCTGATGATCTTTAACTTATGAATATGTAGGTGATTCATAAGTGCGGACCCCTCAGCAATCTATATGATACTGAGTAGAGGGAAAGGGCTTTTAGGCATTCTGCATAAGGCAGATTTGTTACGCCTTGCATTCTTTTTCTAAGAAACCTCTGTAGTCACTCTAGTTGCTGCATATGCCAGGTCAGGTACTTACTAAAGGGAACATTGTACTCTATAATTGCTCCGATAAGGCCAGACTACAGTGAGATAATGACCTCTTTGGATTTAGATGCCATGCCCTTAATTAAAAGTTGCACAACATAAAAGGAATTCCTCACCACTGTGGCCCCATGGTGGTCAAAGTTAAACTTACTGTCTATGTGCGTGCACAGATTCCTGACCACGGGGTCGACTATTAGGGTCATATTATCAATATGATAATTATCTCGCATGGTTGACTTCCCAAAGGGTACTATTATGCATTTCTTTGCATTGAGTTTAAGACCATGGCTTTGGCACCATTTGTTAGTCAGAGATAAACCTTCTTGAATAACGCAAGTGTCTGCAGGGGAGTCAATGATAACCCCCCAACTTGCAATTGTCTGCAAACTTAAGTCAGCCATAAGCTTTCAGCATTTGCTTCCATTTCAGAGAAATAGATACCAAAAAGGAGCAGGCCTAGTACCCTGTCCTGGGTGACTCAGTTAGTGACTGGCCTCTTGGTGGAGGTAGCCTAATCAATTTTGACCTCCTTGGTCCTATCAGTGAGCCAGATGGCTATCCAGCTAGCAATAAATGGATTTATACCTAAATCAGTGAGCTTGTCTATAATGCCTGAGTGGGATATTGTATCAAAATGCTTTGGTGACCCTCTCAAAAAATTCCACCAGATTTAATAGGCATGACCTTCCTTTAACAAAGCCAAACGGTGATGGGTCCAGCATTTGCAGGTTACTTATGTCCTCATTTATCATCTCCATGATGATTCTTCCCATGACCTTACATATGAGGCTGGTAAGACTTATGGACCTGCAGTTATCCAGATCAGTGGTTGGACCTCCTTTGTGCAGGGGAATGACTGTAGCCAACTTCCATTTCTTGGGCAGAAAGCCTGACTAAAGGCTCCAGTTGAAAAGTGATCCAAGTGAGCCAGTGAACCAGTGAACCAGAGAGGTCATGTTTCATGCTATTTATTAAACATCCTGAGATGTTATTGGGGCCTATCAATGCAGTGCTTTTGGCCTTGGAAACTGCATTGATGACATGTTCCCTAGTAATGGTTGAGGGGATTGTTTTATGTAGTATTCACCTTGGGCTGTTGGGGGGGAGGATTAGTTGGGGGAGAAATTTCAACTTCACTTATCAGCCAAAAGGTTGGCATCTGGCTCTGGTTCAGTGTGGGTGATGCCATTCACAATACATTCTGGACATTGCTGTGTACTTCCTCTGAGGTTACGCACATAGCTGTAGAAAGCTTTGTGACTGTTCTTTGCCTGAGAAGCTATTTTTTCTTCAAATTTAGCCTTTGAATGATTAATTAACCCTCTTAGATGCATGTTTAGATTGGTCAGTGTGCTTTTAGTATGTATGGTTTTATTCTTCCTATGCTTGGCCAAGATTTTTTTCTTTTATTGTATAAACAATTAATATTGTGATTCCACCAGGGTCGCTTGCCTTTTGAGTTTGTCTTATTCTTAATACAATTGGGTGCAGCTTGCTCTATACATCTATCAATATGGCTGTACAGAGATTTTGTAAATAGCTCAGTGTATGCTATAGTGTTTACTGAGTTTGGGAGTGCTTGGAATTAGCCAAGATGTTGCTTAGTAGAGAGGTTAGCCTTGGAACAGTTCCTGAAGGTTTTCTTCTAAACGTTTTTAATTTCAATGGATGTCTGGATTTAATTTTTATTTCAAGTAATATTGCCTTATGGTCAGATCTGATGAGTGAAGATATTACATTGTACGAGTGAAGATATTACATTGGATGAGGAAAATTGCCCCCCCCCCCGCCATGTTCGTGAGTATAAGGTCAATGATATTTGTACCCCTGGTAGGAGATGTGACCAACTGTTCCAGGATGTTGGTGGTAGCAAATTTTAGGAATCGCCGGGCTTGTGCATTAGAAGTGGTGTAGGATTCCCGATCTGTATAGGGTAGTTAAGATTCCCAATGAAAATTATATTGGGTTGAATGATGAGATACACTGGTATATTGAGATAGGAAGTATGGGTTTCCTGGGACATGGAAGGGAATCTGTAGGTTGTAAGGATATTGTACAGTACCCTGTTTATGGTGAGTTGCACATGTATGAGTTCCAGTGGGTCATTTATTTATTTTATTTTTATTTATTTTACATTTGTTAACCGGGTTAGTCTAGCTGAGCTTTTGGCTCATTTTCAGCAGAGACCCGGGGAGAAAAGCTCCTCAGGACTAGAAAACAATTTATTAAATTTTAGTAACACAGTAGTAACAATTAGCTATAGGATCTTACAAGCAGAGACCTGGCGAGAAAAAAAGCTCCTCAGGCAATTAAATTATACAGAGTATTAACGAATGGCAGACAAGTATGTGAGTTGTTACAAACAAGGTTTTAAACAATTAGCAGAAGAAAATGTGACTAGTTACAATATTATTTATGCTGCTTAGAGTAAAATGAGTTAATAGTTAGGCAGATGCTTATTTCAAGTGGGTAGGATCTAGTTGTATACACTTTAACTCGTCTGAATGTGAGATTGGTTTTAATATAGACTGGAACTCCTGCACGTTTATTTCCCTCCTGTGCAATAGCTGGTCTAAAGGTATGAAAGGCATTATAACCTTGCACTGCTAGGTACTCTCAGTGACTTTAAACCATGTTTCCATTACTAGACAGATATCTATGGTCTCCAGGGAGAGGAAGGCTTGCAGAGAGTGGAGTTTCTTGTTAAGACTTCTAGCATTGAGCAGTACCACATTCCACATATTCCTTCATAGCTTCAATCAGGACAGTAGATTTATAAGTTTGACATTGCTATAAAAGGCACTGTGGTGGTGGGAAAGGTCTTTGCCAATATCCAAAAGCCTAGATGGGATAAGTGCAGACCATCCCTGGCAAAGCAGGGTGATCTGTCAACCAAGTCTTCCCAAGCCAACAAATATAGTCCTCCCCCATAATGATACCAGAAACTAAGCCAATTGTTAAAATCAATCATTTTCTGTTGATAATGTGGCATTATTCTTGGAGAAGGTAGTATGGTGCTCAATGTTAGGCGCATAACTTCCTATAATACATAACCAGTGAGCTTGATCATGTTTTGCTTCATATAGTCAAGAACGGTACAGTTGAGGTGATTAACACCCACAAGGAATATGACAGAGTCATAATGGCTACTGTGGTTCAATGACGTGAGTGCCTGTGTGACTTGGTGGATCCTATCTCCAGAAAAGCAGCTAACCATGATGGTCTCCTTCCTCAGTCTGGTGAGGACAACATTGGTGTGCCTCACTATAGAATCACAGATGACCTGGAAACTTGGCTGTGTGCTGGTTTGCCTTAAGTGAAGGCATTGAATACAGTGCTACTATGGGCAGCTGGGAGTGGTGTTTTAATGTAGTGTTTGCATGATGGCTGAGGATCCTTTCTTTGATTGTACTGTGCAGGAGGTCATAGTGTTTTAGGAAGTGTCTCAGCATAAGTAGTTTTATCTGTAGGGTCTTCACCGTGTGCAGCAGGCATGGTGCATGTGTCAATGATAACCTCTATAGTATTAGTTTTGGTTGTATGAGAGAGTTTTGCCTAAAGTGTTAAAGTGTATTTACACCTCTCACATACTGTATCTGATTTATTAAGAATAAGTAGGTTGTCAGTGTACATGAGGCAATTGCTACAATACCTCATAATACCCATTTCAACCAGACTGGCCACAGAGAGAGTTGGAAGTGCATATCCGTGGCTACTGGAGGACTGAGGAAAACTTAAATATTGAACAAGTTAATTTAACTGGTATGAATTGCACAATGAGTCAGTTCTGGGCACATTACAGGTGCTGCAAAGAGCCCTTTTGGCTAACAACACTTTTGGATAACATCAAAGACTTAAACAATACTCATTTCACAAACTTTAATCATACTTTGACTTAGGAATTGGGCCATTCCCATCATGGTATTAGAAATCCAAAAGAACTGGAGAAATTATAATGAGCAAAATAACATTATAAATGGTGTACACTGAGATTCAATCATGAAAATATGCATAAAACATTCTCATTAGTATATTGCTTAATGTCTTGAACTAACAGAGTGCAAACTTTCGTTAATGTTGTACAAATGCATGGAAGAATGATGAAATCCACCTCATAACAATGGTATGTGTCAGTGTTTAACTGTCTTATAGTTGCATTTTTTTTACAAACTCCAACATATGTCAGCCACGCTGACCAGCATTGGTCTTGCATTCATGAAAGTGAGTACAATAATCATGAATATTACGGTAATGTATTCTCTATATTGTAGAGCTTAATAATGTATGCCTGTATTAGAATTCACACATATGGAAGTGTAGTGTGTGATGCTTCTCAAAATATTATGGATATGGAAAAATGCATACAGCCAAAGCACTGTAGGCATCAGTGAACCATGGCCATGCTAAATGTGTAAAAAGCTGTCCTGTGTAAGTTGCCAAACAAACATAGGTCTTGCACATGGTATGCTCAATATTATCTGCATAACTGCCACTATTTAAAAAAATAACCTACAAAGTGATTTGAACTCACAAATAGGAGATCAGCAATTACTTCAATTCATGCTTAATGGTCTGAGCTAATTGACTTTGCAGTTTGACATTGGTTTTAAAAGGAATAATTATGGCATATCATTCACAGATATGTATATGTGATGTATATATGAATGTACAGTCATAGTCATAGAGTTTATTCTGACTGTGTACCCTGGCCCAGTATAGTTGTGGACAGCCTCAGAAGGTGTTTAAAATGTAATGTTAACTACATTTGCATTACTATTATCCATACAGACACTCATTAAATACGATTGAGTCAGTCTCATAAACAGATATATCTTAACACCTACATATTTTAAGATGTAGCTGTTAAGGTGTACATTATGAAATTTACTGTAGGCACCCACTGGCTGGTGTCTGACCTCTGCGACCTTCCAGTGAAGATCATCTGCATCCATTTTATGCACATCATCATAGCAGTTACAGACTTGCACACCAGTCCAGTAGATCCCAGTCTGTCTGTGGTGCTCACTTGCAATCCGCTTCCATATCTTGATTGTGGTGAAGTTCCTGGGATATGTTCACATCCTCTGCTCATGTCCAGCATAAAGAATGAGGATCTAGGTGGTCTCCTCCTCAGTTCACTTCAATACCTGGACATGCCAAAGTGTCCTCTCAGTCAACATCCTCAGTATTGAAGTTGAAATTTGTTCAGAAAAAGCTTTGACAAAAATACTAACTGTGGTCCCAATCCATTTGCAGGTAGCAGTGGTATGGGCAGAAAATGTGTCAATATCACATTTTAAATTTGGTGCATATAGGATGGTATCAGACCATTAGAGGACATTGGGCACATGTTACAAATATTCCCATTTACTGATATCTATTGGATAGTTGTATGGAGCACCATCCCTTTACACCAAGCTATTGAGGAATGCAGAAAATGTGCAGAACTTACATGGATGTGAGCAAAAGAGATTTAAAACATTGAATGTAAATGAACCTCATTCATTATTTATGGCACACATAATACTCGAAAGTTGTGTGCACATAGCTAGACCCATCTTTTTAATTTATCCAAGATGTTGAATTTCTATTACCATGATGACAATGGACCCCATTCCTAAATCAAAGTATGATTAAAGTTCATAAAATTAGTATTGTTTAATCTTTTATGTTAGCCTAAAGTGCTCTTCACAACACTCACAATGTGCCCAGAACTGACTCCTTCTGCAATTTGTATGGAGTTACATGTATTGATAACATATCATGATGTAAATTATTTTTATGAGATCCTTTGCTCCTACTACTATTGGAACTGTCTGGGTATGTTTCTTCCACATTGCCCTCATTTCTGCCTGAAAATCCTGTTATTTTATGACTTTGTGTCTCTCTGTACATTAGACACTATAATCACTGGGTATAGCTTATTTCAATGATCAACACTACTTTTGTCTTCTTTTTCTGAACTACTATATTTGGTTTTCTCACATCTATTTTTTGAACTGTTGGTATGGGTGATCCCATGTGATATAAACTTCATCATTTTCTGTAATGCTCTGTGGCTCATGTTTCCAATACTTCTCAGCTACTTCAGTGTTATAATGCTTGCACCCAATGCAATGGTCATGCCACATTATTATGCATTTCAGTAATAGGGACTTCGGCTATTAGCATATCACATCCAGCAATAAGATGTGCAACTGTTACAAATTCTGTTTTACAATCCCTGCATTTTTTGGTTTCTCCAGCATGTTCAATGGACTTTGTAAACCAACATTTACATAATCCACTATCTTGGACCACCAATATTAACCTTTTGTCTTTTGGTTTAAATTTACCTCTCCTTAACCATTCCTGCATTAGATCCTGATCAACATGAGGTTGTTCCAGGACTAATTTTAAGGTATAGCTGATGTGCTTCAGTCTTCAAATGTAAGCTGTCACAAGCAAGAAATCTGTACAAAGCCTGACATAATGGGAGACAAAGACCTAAAATAGGAGCAAATTTTAAATAGTACTCTAATAAACTTAATCATTAGCATAAGAGGATTTGTGTTAACATGTATTTTCTGATGGATATGAAGTCAGAAACTCAAATGTATGTCATTATTTAATAACTTCAATCCTCAGATCATCCCAGTGATTTGCCATAAAAAACACAAATTTTATGAGGAAGTGACCGAAAATATGAGGCAAAAATCTCGATACTCTGCAAAAACCTGGAGAGCTGAGAACTATGATTGCCTGTTGGCATTGCTGTGGTAGAATACACTGCTCTTATCATATAACTGTACTAGCAGTAATTTGTATAAATCAAGTTGTTGTCAGTCCTTTTTTTCCTGTCTAAATTGTCTTCAATGCTACCTGTCTGTGGCATAAAGGAGGGGTATAAAATTGAACAATATACATACAGAGGGGTAAATGAGTATCAGTGATGTGGAGATTGTTCACATATGCAGTTGTATTAATAAAAGGAAACATAGCCAGTGAATTGTAGATAAGGATGGAATGAAAATATGTCTGCAGTGATTTATGATGACCCTGCAATGTCTATGTTATGTTTATGGAACCCAATGAGTTCCAAAGTTTTCCATATGTTGTGTGCTCACAGGCTAGTTTATGGATACTCTCTGGTGTTTAGTAATTTAGTAGTAGCTGTCAGCACATTTAATTTGATTAAAACAACATGAGGATGACTTTGAGAATTCACTGTTTATTGTATTGACATGTAGCCAGGTGTCCATAACAGTTCATTTTCAAATGAATGAGTATTTTCTTCACTGTTTCTGTATAACTTCCATTATGTGTCTTGAATAGTATAAAATGACAGTAATATTTGTTATGATGTGTGTCACTGACTGAGGTTGTATATGACAGGCATACAACATTATAAGCTCATTATGTATGTTTGAATGTCAAGTAACTGTGGAAACACCACCACTATAGTAATGGACATGTGGCACAATAGCTGTAGGGTTACCCTTTGCTTGTTGTAATATGCACTGCTATGTATTCAAATCCCATGTATGATCTATGCTACTTTTTAACGTATTGTTACATGTGATTTTGTTACATGCATTACATATTTAGATATTGTTTTCATATCCATTCTGTTCTTCTATACATAACAGTTAAATGCATGAAAATTATTGTTTTGCATAGCTTTTCATTGCAAATAAGAAGTGAGCAAAAAAATTGTCATATGCTTGTTACATCGTCATGTCAATATTTGAGCCCCCATATAAAATATTACATGGGCATATCACACTGTCCTCCCAATGTCAAACACAAGTATGGGAAACAATTTCTCACACAGAGAGAATTAAATTATAATTAAGGCTATGCAACAACATTGTTGCAGCCTTCTTGGATGGACATGAAATACTGTGTGGAGGAAGGAAGTGTAGACAGACCTGACAAACAGGATCAGTGCTGAGGGTGATCACAACAGATCTGGGGAGGTCTGTTGGTGATGTTGGTCTGACATGATCTTCCATGCCTCTTACAGAATACACTGCTATGAGAGGGTAAGGCTTGCCATTGGAGGTGGGCCACACTGCCACCTCCCAATGAGATAACAGTGTCCATGGCATCACATCATACCACCAGTCATTATCATTGGATACCTGGGAAAGGTATTCAAGAAGGTGTTCCAAGATGTACATGTATATCCTATGTTCCAAAACATTACAGCATACACACTATCTCATTAAGGATCTTTTTTTCACAATGATTAATGTATTGTTAGGTTTGTTTTGTAGCTGCATTATTATGCCATTATCATGTAAACACACAATATGTGGCTGCACAACATAAATGTTACAGCATGTTATCTTACCAAAACAGTAAATACATAACGTCCCAGCGATATGTGCGATATTGTGGTTTTTCAGTTGCATGGGTCCATCAACATCCATATACTGTTAGTGTGATCTACAGCTCTCTGTGCCTCTGCCTCCTGTCATGACAGTGGGGTATACTCACATGTTGATCTTTTTCCTGCCACTGTAACCTACAGATATATCATCCCAAAACATGGGCCTTGCAACTGCACATACACACAGACAGACAGACAGACACGGTATGGTTGTCCACCTTGTTAACAGAATGTAGCACTTTCTAGCACACCTGTGATGTACAATATTCATATTGCTGTGTTCCATACACAGGTATATATGAATGACATTTAATGTTTGTCATCTAAGTGTTTCCATATATTGTTGGTGTGTTCCATAGCTTTCTGAGCTTCTGCCATTTGTCATGACAGTGGAGTAAACTCACATGTTGATGTATTCCTGCAACTGTAAGCTACAGGTACATCATCACAAGATCTTGACCTTGCAGCTGCACATACAGACAAGTGTGGTTGTCCACCTTGATTATACGATGCAGCACTTTACAGCATAACTGTGATGTATGATATTCATGTTAGTAGGTTCCATACACAGGTATATATGTATGACATGTGCACCATTTGTCACGAAAGTGTCACCACATCTTGTTAGTATGTGCTATAATTCTACTGTGCCTCTGCCTGCATTTATGACTGTTAAGCATACCCACATGTTGACATTTGTGTGCCTGTTATACTGCAGGATCTACATTGTGACAGATGATACACTCCCCAGACAGGTAGGATAGAAATGGCAAACCATTCCATCTGTGTAATACATGTCAGTATTGATAATCGCATCTGTGCCCTTCATGACTACTGTGTTCTTCTTCATCTGCATGGGAGACCAGCAATCCACACATCAGCCTCAACCATCTGGTATGAGTTTATATTATTTCCTGTGTGTTACACTTCTGTTGGAATGCTACATGATGGCGATGATGCATTGATGCCTATGTTTCCCCATGACAGTTGCATTTCACTCCTCACCTCCAGCTTTTAGCATTTATGTGTTCAATATGTAACATGCATGTCATATATCTGTTATATACAGCCCCTGAACCACACAGAGACACAACGTGCTGGTAAGTCCATATCTCAATTAACATAGTAGACATATAATTGTCCAACAAGTCATTACCAAACTGCATCATTTGATTTGTGTGAATGTATTATACTTATGTTAGCTGTCTCCTCTTGTAGCACATCCACTACCTGCTTCCTCAGTAGCTCATTCTCTGATCCCAAGAAGGGACTTTATGTGTCTCCATGTGATTGCATGGTCCGTGGCACACAGGCCACTGAATTGGTTTTATTGTCTGACCTGGAAGGGGACGGCCATGTAGATCATGCTATAGCTTCAGATATGGAGGAAAATGTGGCTGGCCATTCTGTTGATTTGAAGACATCAGATACTGGATATGATGATGTCCATGACCCACAGTCCCATGTAGAACCTGGTAATGATGGTGACTCCTCCCCTTAATGGACCACTAATATCCATTGCAGTACATATGGAAGTGTAGCTGGTGTGCATTGATGTGTGCTACAGGGTGTCTGCATACTATTACAGGTTAATGAACATTCACAGCAACATTGTGGATCTTCTTGCATCTGTCCATGCTATGACAATGTCAGATATTGCCATCTGTGGCAGGAAAGATAGGGCAGTGCATGGGTAAAATATACCAGTATAGTTAGCTGGAGTTTTGTAAATCATTTTGTATCATTTGACTATCACACTGACTTGTACATAAGCTTTTGTTAAAAATATATCAACAGTGTTATTATAACTGATTAAATATATATTTTTAAACAAAGAATTCTGTAAGGGAAGAGTATGTTCTATAATTTTCAAATACTGCAACAGATCTAAGCAAAGTTCTGAGTGTCTATTGTATCAGAGTCAGGTGATCAAATGTGATGTCATTCTAAAACCAACATGAGAGGATGAAACTCACACTGTAGCTTGTTTTGTTTTGTTTGGAACCTGATATAAAAATCTATGACAGTTATCACAGACAGTGATCTGAGTTCAGTTCAGTTTAGTTAGAAGCTCATCACCTTGCCTTGTAAAAGTAAGCATCTCAGCATCTAATCTTGCCTTCCTGTATTAATTAAGTTATCTAGGGAACAGTTATTCTTTAGACAGTAGAAAATCCAATGATATTAGTTAAATATAGTTTTTTTGCATCTGTTTGAATCTGTCCAACTGTGTTATTTTTATTTCTCCTGTGATTGAAACTCTGGTGTTTATTGCACTTAGATGTTTATTATTCTCATGTTTTTCTATTTTATTTAGTATTAAATATTTGGGTCTATATCAGAACATCGAAAGTTCACATTTTCAAATGCTCTTACATTGACCCCTAATCAGTGAACACTGACAACATTGAACATTCAGAACAGCAATTTTTTTCCTAGGGAAAAAGTTCACTGTTCCAAAACACATACACACAACACAAGCACACCAAACAAACAGCAATCCACACACATACACCCAAAATCTTACAGCTAACAATACACTAAACTGTACAAACACCACTAGCTATCCACTTACCTTAACCCAAACCCTAACCCTATGGTCCATCACTATCGTACACCCAGCTCACCCGTACCCTAACCCTAACTCACCTAACCCGCCCTAACCCTCATGTCCACACAATCGTACACATACCTCCCTTGCGCCCTAACCCTAACTCACCTAACCCACACCCAAACGCACACTTACCTGAACCCGACCCATAACTTTCCACCACAGTGCTGAAAATAGTGAAACGACAGAAACGGACAACCAAATTCTTTCCCTAGGAAAAAATTTGGTTATCTGTCATTTCGCTATTTTCAGTGTTTGCTGAATAGGGGTCGCTGTAAGAACATTAGAAAGTATGAACTTTTGGTATTCTGATATAGACCCAAATATTTTATACCTTTCATTGTGGCTGGTCTTTTAGAGAATACTTTTAAAAAACTGGAGAGTACTTGTGCTTATTTTAGTGATGCTGTTGCCACTCTGAAAAGTCTTGCTGCTTTGTTTGCACTCTACCATTTATATTAGTATTGATTTTACTCAGTATAATTGGATACCCTTGTAAGACCCTGAGAGCGGTTGACTGGTGGCAGCATGGTTACCTTATAATATGGGCAGAAGAGGTACAGCTAGTAAATTTGTACCAGCCTTTCCCAAGAGTGTGTATATGTGTGAAAATCAAATACCTAGGTGTGGGTGTGTCAGCTACTTGGAACTGGGACACAGTGCTTCAAAGTGAGTCTTGTTTGGGATCTAGAGAGACAGATAGTCCAATTCCAGGTCTGAAGCATGTTCCCTGTGTGCTTTGGGGAAACTGTGCTTGATACAGAGAGCCGCATCTGAAAATACTGTGTAAATTCATTCCTGTTTTTAGTGACCATCTCTCATCAGTGACATTGATGAGGATTGAGTCTACTTGATTACTGGCCTGGGGTAGACAAGCCATCACATGTTGGTGGCAGAACAGTGAGATATTAATTGAACTTCAGTAGCCTGTGGTCAGTTGTCACTGAAGGTGTGTGTACTCTCGACAGCCACAAGGTAAACATTCAGAGTTTCATTTTCACAACAGTTTTATTTATTTTTATTAGTTTACTTTAGTCAGAGAAAGCAGACAGAGATGTCAGCACAGCATTATGGTAGGCTGACAAAGAACCAATTGGCCAAGCTGTGTGAAGCCAAAGGACTAAAGAGGAAATTATTTCAGCTTTTATCAGAGCTGCAGCATGGACCAGTGGCCAGGAGGACAGACCAAAAGTTTAGAAAAACTGTGGCATTTGAAGACTGAAAAAAAGGAAAAGCAGCATCAACAGGAGTCCAAACATTTGGAAATAGAATCAGATGAGAAACTGTGACATTTGGAGATTGAGTCTGAAGAGAAACTGTGGCATTTGGAGGTGAAGAAAAGGAAAAGCAGTGTCAGCATGACAGAGAAATGCTGACCCTTCATCAGGGTAATTGAGGTAATGGGTAAGGGAATGACTGGACCCCAGAAACAATAAATGTCAATAAATTTCTTCCACAATTTGCAGAGGGGGATGACTTTGATAGTTTTATTCATATATTTGAAAGAGTATCATACAGTATAATGTTGACCAATAGCTCTGGGTACAGTTCCTGACTCCTTACTCTATGGTAAAGTTCTAACTGTTGTTTCTAAATTGTCTGATATTGATTGTTTAAACTATGAATGAGTAAACCAATATTTATTGAATTGTTATAAGTTAACATCTGAACTTACTGAAAAAAAAGTTTTGTGAGCATAGACGCAAAGCATATGAAAGTGTATATGATTATATTGCTGAGTTAAGCACTTATTTTCGTAGGTAGGTCAGTGGGTGTCAGGTCACCATTTTTGAAAGACTGGCAGACCTTTTGGTAAGGGAACAAGCCCTTAGTAATTTGCCTGAAGACATTAGAATCTCGTTGGCAGACTTGGAGTGTAACTGTACAAATGTGCTGGGGAGAAAACTGGATCTCTACTTACCAAGCAGGGCATCACTGCACAAGAAAGGGATACACAGCACTGCACATGGATATAAGGGAACCCCTGGTGGGCAACCTAAATCACCCCAACAGAGTCTACCAGTAACAAGGGATGCCTCTAGTTCAGGTACATGGCCAGGACTAGGGGTTAGATGTTTTAAATGTAACCAGAGGGGCCATGGCACATGCAAATTTCGACTGAAGCAAGGTGGGAAACAAAAGGTGAGGGAGCCATCTGGTGGAAATAACAGAGTGGCTGTAGTACATTGTCTGGAGATAACAGGGTTACCAAACTATCACTGGAGTCTGTATTATATCACAGTGGATGGCAGACAGGCTACTGCTAAGAGAAACACAGCCTCTGACATAATCATTGTGAAGCCTGTAGTGGTGAACTAACAACAGTACTTGCTTGGGCATTCCACTCCAAGTAGACCTTTAGGAGGAATCCCATTCCAAACACATTTGGCCAGAGTTCACCTTGAAAGGGACGGTGGAAAAGGAAGCAAGCAGGTAGCTGTGTTTGAGGATATTCTTGCAGATGTCTTGATAGGGCATGATTTTGCTAATGCAGTACCTTGTGTGCATGCACTTACGCACAGTCAAGCTTGTAGACAGGCATGTATGTCTGGTAGGGTGGGGGAGATCCAGACAGACCCCATACCTGAAGCTGGGGATGGTGATGTGGCTATTTCAGGGAGGAGGTTACATTGTAGCAGTGAGCCTGAAAGTTAGTTACAACTGCTGGTAGGTACTGATGTTCCTGTGGATAAGGTGACTACAAGGACAGAGTTGATTGCTAGCACCCAGGCTGACAGTAAGGCACTGTTATCAGAAGATACTAGGCTTCCTGTGGAAGGCGACCTGGGAGGGGTCACAAAAGTAGCATTGAGACAGGCTTGGCTTTTGAATCATTCCTTACAAAACTTCAGGGTGGTAGCTAATGAGACACCTGATGTTCAAGGAAAAGGGAATCTGTACACTGAAACAAATGGTTTCTGTATAGAGAGTAGACCCATGAAGGAGGGCTAGAGGGTGAGGTAATACAACAGTTGGTAGTGTCCATAGCCTACCATCTTGCACTTCTAGCCATAGCCCATAACATTTCTTTTGCAGGTCATATGGGCATAAAGCATATCAAGAGACATATTATGCAGAACTGTTATTGGGCTGGGATTGCAAAGGATTTAAGAAAGTACAGCAGGACCTGAGAACAATGCCAAAATGTAGGCGAGGCAGAGGACAAGGTCAAAGCTCTGTTGATGCCTCTGCCTGTGATTGAGGAGCCATTTTGGAAGGTAGGTATGGATATTATGGGGCCTCTAAATGTACCCCGAGTTCCACAGATAAGAAGTATATTGTATATCCTGCCAGTAGTAGATTATGCAACTAGATACACTAAGGTGGTGGCTGTGTCCTCCATTGAGGCAGAGAAGATGGCAAATGCTTTGTTAGAGATTTTCATCAGGGTAGGTTTCCCTAGAGAAATATTAACTGACAGGGGTGCCAATTTCATATCAGACCTGCTGGCTTGTTTGTAGAAGCATTATGTGGTGAAGTACTTAAAGACCATCCCCATCCATCCAAGACTAATGGTCTTATGGAGAAGTTAAACTTACATAAAAAACATGCTATGGGCATTTGCAGACCGGTTTAGGAGAGAGTGAGACAAATATTTGTCTCATCTATTGTTTGCATACATAGAGGTACCCCAGGAATCCATAGGTTTTTTACCCTTTGAGTTGCTGTATGGGCATAATGTGAGTGGGGCCTTTAGATTTTATTCATGATGAGTGGGGTGGTCAGTTTGAATCCCACAATGAGTCTATTGTGTGCATATGTCCTAAACATCAGGACAAGGATTAGGGAGCTCATGGGCTTGGCCCAGGAGAACTTGGCAGGTGCCCAACAGCAGAAAAAGATCTGGTATGACAGGAATGCTCAAGCCCATGAGTATGCTGGGGGACAGCAGGTTCATAGCTTCATAGGTAGGTACTAGGCTATCGGCCCTGGGGCCTATACAAACCCAGCCAAAAAGGTACCCTGGCTTTTGCCACCCAAGAAAATTATTTTCCTGTGCCACTGTCGAGCAGAGCCACAGAGGTGATCCCTGGGGTGAATTTCCTATTTCCCATCCAATCATCAAGATTTTTCTTGAAAAGTGCTAATGAGGAGCTTTGTTTGATATAGATAGGTAGTTTATTCCAGAGTATGGGAAGTCTCTGGGACAGGAATCTATCCCTCCGGCATGTTCTGTTTATTGTGGTGACAAGGTTCAGGTCCCTAGAGCGTGTAGCTCGGAGGGATTGGGATTTCTTTAAGTGGAGCATGTCCAACCACTCTGGGTTTGACATAGCTTTGTATGTTAGGCAGAGATCACCTCTGAGTAGGCGATATGCGACGGAGTAAAGCTGGAGTTTTTTGAGATGGTCTGTGTAGGGCATCTGTTTGAGGCTGGTAATCCTCTTTGTGAGGTATTTCTGTGGCCTTTCCAGTTGTTGTAGATGTCTTGTAAGGTACATACCAAAAGGGGTGTTGTACTCTATAATGGGTCTAATGAGTGATGAGTAGAGGGGAACAATGACATCTTTTTTTCTGGATGAGAAACCTTTTGTGATGAGGTGTGCCACGTAGAAAAAATTCCTGACTACTGTGGCAATGTGATTATCAAAGGAGAGACTACTGTCCACCTGTGTCCCAAGGTCTTGTATCAAACTTTCGGTGTTAAATATACTACCGCCTATGTTGTAGTTCATGGGTACAGAGTTTTTCCAAAGGGGATGACAATGCACTTTTTGGCACTGAGCTTGAGGCCATGGCTTTGACACCAGGCATCTGTCTGGTAATGGTGCTTATTCCTTTCAGACACAATAAGCTGCAGGCAGCTTGTGAAGGACCATTTAAAGTGGTAAGGAAGGTCAATGATGTTAATTACATGGTAAACCTGCTAGGCCGGAGGCAGCGACACAAATTGCACTATGTTAACATGATGAATCCTCAGCATGTCAGGGAGGTCCTGTGCAGAGTGCAAAGGGCAGGGTTGACCATTAAGCCCAGTAAGTGATAGGTGGGTATGGCAGAGGTCTCCCACCTGGGACATAGAGTGGGAAGTGGGAAGATTAAACCAGAACCTACCAAAGTGGAAGTATTCAGGTGTGGTCTGCCTGTTACAAAAAAGCAGGTGAGGGCATTCTTGGGAACAACAGGTTACTATTGAAAGTTTGTTCCCAATGATAGTACAATAGCTGCTTTCCTCACAGACCTGACAAGGAAAAACAGGCCAGATAAGGTAGTGCAGTCCTCAGCCTGTGAGCAGGCATCCCAAAAACTTATAGAGACTTTGGGAGGAGCAGAGGGAGAAGAGCACCCAGTTGTATATCTGAGCCATAGACTCCAACTCAGGGACAAATATTATGCAGTTGTCGAAAAAGAATGTTTAGTAATACTATGGCCACAGCAGAAAGTTCAGCCTTATCTGTATGGAAGGAAATTCACTCTGGTTACAGACCACAATCTCTTAACATGGCTACATAGAGTCAGCCAACGAAATGCCAAGCTATTAAGGTGGAGCCTAGGGTTGCAGGCATATGACATGACAGTACAGCACTTTAGTGGGGTCAGGAATCCCAGTGCAAGTGGACTCTCAAAACAGGGTATAGGTTAATGTGTTCCCAAATAGGGCCATTTCTCTCAATCAATGTTTTTTCAGGGTCACTTGAAAAACTAGCTTGAGTCTTCAAAGGGGGAAGAGATGTGACGATGTGAAGTATTGCCATCTGTGCCAGGAAGGCTAGGGCAGTGAATATGTAACATATACCAGCGTAGTTAGCTGGAGTTTTATAAATAATTTTGTGATATTTGACTATCAAACTGACTTGTACAACTTCTTGTGTTAAAAATGTATCAACAGTGTTATTATAACTGATTAAATGTATATGTTTAAACAAAGAATTCTTGAAGAGAAGAGTAGACGTTTTTGAAATTATTCTATAATTTTTAAATACTGCAACAGATCTAAGCAAAGCTCTGAGTGTGTATTGTACTAGATTCAAGTGATCAAATGTGATGTAATTCTATAACCAGCACTGAGAGGATGGAACTCACACAGCACCTTGTTTTGACCCTGATATAAAAATCTATGACAGTTATCACACACAGTTAGTTGAGTTCAGTTCAGTTTAGTTAGAAGCTCATCACCTTGCCTTGTGGAAGTAAGCATCCTGGCAACTAATCTTGCCTTGCTTTATTAATTAACTTAGCTATGGAACAGTTATTCTTTAGACAGCCAGGAAATCCAGTGAGATTAATTAAGTATTGTTTTTCTGCATCTATTTGAATCTGTCCAACTGTGTTATTTTTATTTCTCCTCTGATTGAAACTCTGGTGTTTATTGTACTTAGAAATTTATTAATCTCATGTTTTCTATTTTACTATTTAGCATTAAATATTTTTATACCTTTCACTGTGGCTGGTCTTTTAGAGAATACTTTTAAGAAATTCAGAGTACTTGTGCTTATTCTAGTGACACCGTGGGCACTCCAAAACGCCTTGCTGCTTTGCTTACTCTCTACCATTTATATTAGAATTGATTTTACTCAGTATAATTGGATACCCTTTTAACAGCCTGAGAGTGGTTGACTGGTGGCAGCATGGTTACCTTACAGTCTGGTCAGAAGGGGTACAGGTAGTAAATCTGTTTCAGCCTTTCCCGCGAGTGTGTGTGTGTGTGTGTGTGTGTGTGTGTGTGTGTGTGTGTGTGTATGTATGTGTGTGTGTGTGTGTGTGTGTGTGTGTGTGTGTGTGTGTGTGTGTGTGTGTGTGTGTGTGTGTGTGTGTGTGTGTGAAAATCAATACCCAGGTGTGGGTGTATCAGCTACTCATAACTAGGACACAGTGTTCCAAAGTGAGTCTTGTTTGGGATTTGGAGAGACAAAGAGTCCAATCCCAGGTCTGGAACATGTTCCCTGTGTGCTCTTGTGGCAAATTGTGCTTAATGCAGAGGGCTGCATCTGAAAATACTGTGTGATTTCATTCCTGTTTTTAGTGACCATATCTCAGCGGTATCATTTAGCACAGCAGCTATGTCTGTTACAGGAAAGTCAGAAATGTAAACATGGAGAGGTCATGGCAACAGTGGCTGCACAACAAGACAACATGTTATCTGCTGCATGCTTCATTTAAATCCTTGTTATAGCTGAGCTAGAGCAGTGCTAGATCAGTGCTATAGTATAACAATTGTTACATGCCCTAACTCTAATCAGATTGCCATCAGTGGGGAGAGGCTGACCCCCTTTCATTAGACACACACTTGGCCATCAGTCATCAATGCTTGTGCTGCAATGTATGCACACATCTGTTGTCGGCCACTCCATTGTGAGCCCAGCAGTCATGTCCAGACAGTCACATTGCAGTCATGTTCCTTCACACAGTGTGTCTTCACATGTTAATTTTACTACATCCAGCTCCTCAGTAGAGCACCAAGGGCCAAGGGTTTCCAGATGTGGTAGGGACTGCCAGGACCATGATTTGTGAGCCATTAGCATGAATGCCTTAGACTGCATTAGAGTAACACTGATAGTTCATTCAGTGTGTGTCCTGTTGTACCATTCTGACCATGTGGCAATAATGACAGCTGTGCATAAAATGTCTGATGCCACATGATTTTCTGATCATTTATCTGACCAAGGTGACTAGTTTCAGTTTGTGATATGCATTACCTCTTCGTCATTGGCAATGTTAGTAATAATTCTGACAATAGTAATGCAATATGTGAGGTCATGCTTTCATGTTTGCATCATTTGATTGTGGACAGATAGGAATGATGTTTACATTGCACTTTTACTTGTCTGCCATTACCACATGCACAACTATGCCTCTGTATGCATAACTGAGTCACTTATGGTATGTTAGTATGGTATTGCACATGTCTCACTCTTAGCACTCACTGCATTTCTGTGTACCTGTTCCCATTTTCAGTCACCATGCTGACTTGCATTTCCCACATGTGCCTTTCCAAATCTGATTGATTGTGCACATACACACACACACACACACACACATATCTATATGTATATATATATATATATATATATATATATATATATATATATATGTGTGTGTGTGTGTGTGTGTGTATATATATATATATATTTATATATATATATATATATATATATATATATATATATATATATATATATATATATATATATATATATATATATATATATATATATATATATATATATATATATATATATATATATACACACACTATACACAAATGAGTTTCGATCAAATGGTCTGTCAATCAAATGAAGTAGATCCATATATATATATATATATATATATATATATATATATATATATATGAGGAAATTACTTGAAATATTTATTTTTCATATATTGCTGGTAATATATACACACTTGGCAATTAAAATATCTTCCCAATTAAAAGTGAGTTAATTAAATGACCTTCCTTAAAAGACAGCTTATATGTTTTCCAAAAAGCACAAGGCACCTTTATCTCATCTATTCTCTTTTCTTATTGTTCTGCACTTATATTTTTACCTCCAAATCTTATACTTAGTACAGATATCACATTCACTGAGAAACATATTCCTTTTGTCTTAAATATATCACCCAATACTTTGCTTTTATCTTTATTTAGAGCCATGCCTATTGCTTTAGACATTTGTAGAAGTAATGTACTACTTCTTTCATCCAAACTTTGTTTTTGTAAATACTATAACATCATCTGTATTAGTCAACATAGCTGGAATTTGTATCTCTGCATTTGTTATATAATCTGCATCTTTCATTTTCATACTTACTTCTCTAACTAAAACATTTATAACTAAACCAGATAAAATGCTACTCATTGGACATCCCTGTCTTATGCCATTCTTTATATGTACTTTGTTATTCAACCACCTGTTTACTAAAATTCTGACTTAATTCTTATCGTATACTGAACAGCATGCATTCATAATGTTTCTACTGATATTACATTCCTTCACAATAACCCACAAATGTTCATGTCACATTGTATCAAAGGCTTAATTTAAGTCTTCTATTATAAGTTTAGCTTCCTCTTTTCTATTTATAATATCATGTACAATTTCCCTTACTATCAATAGTAATTGCTGACATCCTTTTTGTTTTAAATTATTTATGTATACACTATCTTCCAAAATGTTTTTTTCAGTTTACTTTCCATTGCCTTCTGAATTATCTTAATAAAACTCTTATTGTCTGCATTGCTCAATACTATTTTCAGTTTCATTATTTTCTTAATTTTTCAATATAAATTCAAGTATTTTATTAGACAGATCTTTATACATAAAACCATCCTTTAACCATCCATTCAAAACTTTTAAAAAAATACTTTTTTTCTTCCAGTTCTTATACAGTTGATATTCTAGCCCATCTAGTTCTGCAGCTGATTGTATACTAACTTGCCCTAATACTTTATCTAATTCATATAAAACAATCTCCTTTTCTAAATCTTTATTGTCTTATTCTGATATATTTTAACATTCCATATGTTCTCTTGTTCTTTCTTTCTATTTTTTAAACATTCTCTTTATATAATTTATTACAATATTCCCACTATATTCCTAAGATCTTTTTTATTTCTCCTCTGCCATCTTTCATCTCTCCCATTATCTACTATCTTTGTAAACTAACTTACTTAAATAAATGGATTCCTCTTCTCTTTTACCTTGTAAAAATGTCTTTGTTTAAATAATAATAATTTAATTTTCTCTAGATTATGTTTCTTAAATTCACTGGTTTTCCACAAAATACTCCGTCACTTCTTTCTAGATCCTTCAAAGCATCTGTAAACAGTCTACCACAGTTTTCTTTTTCTGCTTTTCTTACACCTGTTTACCATTCTCAAAAAATATTTACAGTTTTCTTAAAAAAAGCCATCACTCATATCAGTTTTATAAAATACCCTTGTGGTAATATGGTATTTACATAATTGTGTTATTATTTTCTTTTTGTTTTCAGCCCATACTCTCTCATTTATCCTTTTTATCCATTTACACATCCTTATATACTCCTTATTCTCCTTTATCTATATCCATATGGCTAATTGATCTGAAAAATCTGTTACAATTGTCTCTCCTTTAGCAATATTCAATTGTTCTGATACAATGAAGTAATGCATTTCAGTGTTATATGCACCCGGACTATATGTCCATGAATTATTGCTCCAAATGTTTAACTTGCCACATGTATTAACTTCTAACATTTTTTTCACACCATCCTCTCTTTTATTATTTTTCCTCTCAAATTAAAACTGACATACCCTGAGAATGTACTATTCATATTTATTACTATATAATCCAATATTTTATGAAATACATTTTTATTTTCTTTACTTGTGATGTAGGCATATAATACTATAATTCTAAATGACTGGTTGTTCCATCTTAGGTCTGCAATATTTAACCTTCCCATCATTACCAATGTTCCCATCATTACCAGTGTTATATTTAATATTTCAACTGACTTCTTACAAAGAATCATTATTTCAGAACATCTTTCATTTCCTGATTGCCATATTGTCTCTCCTCCCAAAGCTTTTCTGTTTGTAGTTTTTCTTCCTTTGTCAGAAATCCTATATCTTCTAATGTTATTACATTCACATCACACTTACCTATGCCAATTTAAAACTCCTATCCTTCTAAATGTATTTTTGATACTATTGATGGTAACCAAAAGTACTTTAAAATTGCCACTATTTCTATGCTCCTATTTCTTAGATATTGCGTTTCTTTAAATAAATTCACCATCTCTCTTATTATCCATTTCCTTTCTTTTTCTCATTTACATTTTTCCCTTTAAGCTTCCTTTTATTCATCTGTTACTGTTTTGCCAATGTAATTCTTTTTTCGTTTACTGTGTTCCAATTTATATCTTCCTCTATGACTTTTTAGCTTTAACTATAATTCTGTCTTTATTTCTATCTTATTCTTTCTTTTCTTTGTTTCCTTTACCTTCTATTCCACTATCTTCTCTTTGTCCATTTTCCTCTCCTTTTTCTTTATCATCTTTTTTTCTCAATTTTACAATCCATCCATAAATGTCCAGTACTTTTTACATTTATAACACTTCAATTCATATATTTTTGTTTTATGATCTGTTACCCAAAATATAACACTTCCTTTTATCACAGGTTTTTATTAATTGATCATCCATCCCAGAGAAAAAAATATGTATTGAGCTGTCTCCAATATTTTACAATACCTTTATTTCCTTCTACATTTATCACACTAAAAATATATATATTTTTCTTTTTCCATTTTCAGAAGAATATGACTAGCCCATCCACCAGTACATAAGCCCTATTATCATAAACTTTAGTAGTGGCCATAACTTCTTTACATAATTTACTTAAATGTCTCTTCAAAGTCTCTTTTTCAACTTCAATTCAAAGTTGCATGTGTATTTTCTTTTTTGTTTCCCTATAAAATGCTTTGACCACATATAGGTTCTACAGATTACAGATCATTTTCTTTTCATACTCTCCCAGAAACCTTTTCTTAGCAGAGCCAATCTCAATTATAATGTCACAAAATTTATCCTTGTGAATAAGAATAAAAGCTTTTACCTCTTTAGCCTTCACACGCAATGGTACCATAACATTTTCCCATATGTCATACCTGTCCATTTCATTTTCTTCTTTAATTTCACTACAAATGTCCTTTTATTTTTACATCACTTTTCTTCTGTTTCACTACTTTCCCTACATGTTCCTTTACTGTTTCTGCATACAATTTCCTCTTCTGATCTCCTTCCTTCAAAATTGATTTGAATTCTTCAGTTTGTATTTTATCTATAATGTCAACCCACGAAACGTCCTTTCCACTCTCAGGCTTGCTGTGCAGCATCATCTCACTCGATGTAGCATCTTGCAATCCTCCCCAACTGGAGGGTTGTAATTATACATCCATTGTTTTTGGATTTTGCTGAAATAATTTCTCCATGTCCTGCATTGACTCCACAATAGCGCTGGAATTCACCTCTGTGCTTTCTGCCATCCTGCTCCACCTTGGGAGTCATTCTCCCACCACCACTGCATTAGGAATGGAATGATCACTCTGCAATGAGTAAGGGAAGGTCTGCCAAATTTCACCTATTGAGTATGAATATAACCTCTGGTTACCACTGAAAAGAGGTCATTGGCTTAGTAAGACTAATCTGGTTGAAAAAGTATAAATAAGTAATATAAATATATAAAAATGGACAGTATTCAGTAACAGCTGTTTACTATCAAAGCCCCCCTGTACTGCCTTGTATAGTGTGCAGGCTTAGTTGATACTAGGCCCCTCTTCTTCTTCTTCTGCTTTCGGCTTTTCCCGGTTAGGGGTTGCCACAGTGGATCACCTCTTTCCATTTCTTCCTGCCTTCTGCATCTTGCTCTGTCACACCAACCACCTGCATGTCCTCTCTAACAACATCCATAAACCTTATCTTAGGCCTTCCTCTTTTCCTCTTACCTGGCAGCTTCATCCTTAGCATCCTTTTCCCAATATACCCAGCATCCCTCCTCAGCACATGTCCAAACCAATGCAATCTTGCCTCTCTGGCTTTGTCTCTAAACTGTCCAACCTGGGCTGACCCTCTAATATATTTATTCCTAATCCTGTCTTCCCTCATCACACCCAGTGCAAATCTTAACATCTTTAACTCTGCCGCATCCAGCTCTGACTCCTGCCATTTTGTCAATGCCACTGTCTCCAACCCATGTAACATAGCTGGTCTCACTACCCTTTTATAGACCTTCCTTTTCACTCTTACTGGTACTCGTCTGTCACAAATCAGTCCTGACACTCTTCTCCACCCACTCCATCCTGCCTGTACTCTCTTCTTCACCTCTCTTCCACACTCGCCATTACTCTGAACTGTTGATCCCAAGTATTTAAACTCATTCACCTTCACCAACACTACTCCCTGCATCCTCACCTTTCCTCTATCCTCCCTTTCATTCACACACATATATTCCATCTTAGTCCAGATGGCCTTCATTCCTCTCCTCTCTAAAGCATATCACCACCTCTCCAGGGTCTCCTCAACCTGTTCCCTACTCTCACTATATATCACAATGTCATCTGCAAACATCATAGTCCACAGGGACTCCTGTCTGGTCTCGTCTGTCAACCTGTCCATCACCAGTGCAAATAAGAATGGGCTCAGACCTGATCCTTGATGTAATCCCACCTCCACCTTAAACGCATCTGTCACTCCCACGGCAGATCTCACCGCTGTCAAACTACCCTTGTACATATCCTGTACCACTCTTACATACTTCTCTGCCACTCCCGAATTCCTCATACAATACCACAACTCCTCTCTAGGCACCCTGTCATATGCTTTCTCTAAGTCCACAAAGACACAATGCAACTCCTTCTGACCTTCTCTGTACTTCTCCATCAACACTCAGAGCAAACATCACATCTGTAGTGCTCTTTCCTGGCATGAAACCATACTGCTAATCACTAATCATCACCTCCCTTCTTAACCTAACTTCCACTACTTTAGGCCCCTCTGTACAGCTTTATATAGTATGCAGACTTAGTTTAATACTAGGCCCTCTTCAATAGTCTTGCATTGTATGCCGGCTTACATTGATACTAGGCCCCCTTGCACAGTCTTACATAGTATGCAAGCTAAGTATGATACTTAAAGCATCACTGCTCAGCTGCACAGTGACTCACAGCTCAGTAGCAGTACTTTTTTCTGAGCTGCCTGTAAATGCAGTCCATCAACATGGCTGGTTTACATCAGACCTCTGTGCATCACACGTCTTCTCTGTTATGGAAGTTTTGTAATGCAATTATTCAGAATGTCATGCTATGTAACTCCATGAAGGTTGTGCATGGCTGTCAGCTGTGTTACACCCATTCATTTCCATGTTGTTTCCCTAATCAATGAAAAGTGTAACTCCCCTGTTCAGTCCTACATTGCTACAGTCTACTGAATAGAATGCCTGTGTACAGTTGGTCTAAATGTGCAGAAGTGATTCACAAAGGTTTGTCAGAGATACTTAATAGTATTTAGAGACATGTTAGTTATGCATTTTGCTGAATCACATTATAGCCAAGCAGGGCAAGTCTGGCAAACAGAGCAGAGTGTTCTATTCTACTGTGGGTAGATATTTATGTGAATAGTATCCCATGTCTAGAGTTTTGTGAAATTGAGGCTTCAGCAACAGCCCACAGTACTCTTAGCAATATAGAGTTTCTGAGAAGCACTCATCTTTAGGCTCTCCATACTCTTAATTCCTTTTATTTTTATTTCATGATTAGATTTGCACCTCTCCCCGTTAAGCATCATATAGAATCTATGGGTGTTGATCAGAATTATACTGTGCAAAAGGAAAAAAAAAAACATAATAAGATTTCCATACAGAATTAGTGATTTAAGAACTGATTTTCAGGGATCACATGCAAGTTCATGTGGTAATGGTAATACAGATATTTCTGGAGGAAAAATTGCAAACTGTGTTAAATATGTTAAGGAGTACTACCTGGCTTTATCTAAACCATTATGCCAGACTCCACTGTAATGCAAGATGGCACATTAGAAACTAAAAAGGTTGATTTCAAAGCATTGACTAAATATCATGCAATAAGAGATGTGTAAAAAAAAGGGTTGGCTATTTTTTTTCAATGTGGAAGCCTAGTAAGGAATAACTGTATTCATTCACCCTAAGGACTATATCTAATACTTTTAGTATCAAGGAGGAACAATATAAAAATGCTATAGAAAAGTAATAAATCTAATCTGCACAGGAACAATTCTTTGCTTTCAATAAGTACTGCTTGATTTCTTTCTAACTTCAGAATATCTGCCTAAGTACTTCATCCTTACATTTTCAGGGTCTACTTATTAGTTTCCCCTCAAGTGCTTGGCAGTGCTATGTACAGACTCCAACACATTGAGTGACATTTTTCCTGTAAAAGCATAATTTAAATTTTTCCAATATCTAGTTGCACACAGGACAACTAGTCTGCAGTGACAAGCACTGTCCACATAGTTGCAAACCAGATACTCCTGACAGTGTCTGATATTCTCACTCCAACAGTCTAATCAACAATAAACAAGGGTCTGTTGCCATGGATATGAACTTTCCTACTGTCTCTGTTACTGACTTGGTGGATATGGGCATCCTGAGGCAATGTAGATATTGCCTCATGTTTACTGACAACCAGTTAATTCTCAAACAAACTGATATGGTAAGTGAGATATGTATTTACACAACGTCACTGGAGACAAAGGTTTCACATAAACGTACTCCTAATGTCAATAAGGTTGTCAGTAGTACACATGGTCCACCCATCACGCACAATTCAAAGCAGACAAATAGACCCATATATACTGAGGCACTTACATGTAGCCTTCCTAAACCACAAAGATGACCTAGACAAAGTAAACATAAGAAATGCCCACAGCAGCGCCAAACACACTCTTTCAAAATAACACCCACATAACACATAGAGCTACATCTCATGGAGCCTCTATCTCTAAGCCCATAAGGCAAGTCACCACACAATCCAACATTCTAGTCATTACAGACTCCATTGTGAGACACACTGATGTCCTTCTCACCAGGCTGAGTAAGGAGAAAGTTACGGTCACTTGCTTATTAGGGGCTAGGATCCACCACATTATGCATGCACTCAGACCACTGGATCACAATTACCAATATGATTCAGTCATAGTCCATGTGGGAGTAAATGACCTGAGATGTACCTCCCTAGACTATATGAAGAGAGACATCATAGAACTTTTGGAATATGTGTCTCAGGCTCGTATGAGCTTAGCATTGAGCAGCAGTTTACCTTCTCTAAGGATGATGCCACAATATGAACAAAAGATGATTGACTTTAATAATTGGCTTAGTTTCTGGTGTCATTCTAAGGGGCTAAGGAGGTGCAATATTTGTCAGCATGGAAGGAGATGGTCAAAAGACCGTGCTGCTTTGCCAGGGCTGGTCTGTTCCTCTTTCCTCTAGGTTTTTGACATTGTCTTCCCTCATAGTGCCCTTTTAAGGCAATGCCAAACTGGAAGTACTTCTGACATAGCAAATCAGATCCAAAAAAATCTAAAGGTATTACTGATCAATGCCAGGATCCTAAACAAAAAAACTCTACTCCATGGAAGCTCTCTTCATCCTAGAGAATGCTGATGTCCGTGCGGTCTCAGAGACATGGTTTAAAGCAGCAGACAGCACACTAACAGTGCAGGGTTATAATCCTTTCCACACATTTAGACCAGCTACTTCACAGGCAGGGACTAAAAGTGGAGGTGTCTCTATTTACATCAAAAATAATTATACTTCAAGGCAGGTTAAACAGGACAATGCACTTGAGCTGCTCCATGTTGAAATCACCACAGGTAAAATCCAATACCACTTCCTTGCAAGCTATAAGTCTCCCTCTATGACCCAGGAAACCCATACCACGTATTTACACTTATTAGAAGCACTAACCATCCAACCTAATACCATATTCATGGATGACTTTAATTACCCACACCATTATCTGGGAATCCTATATGACATCAATTGTACAGGCACAGAAATTCCTGGATTTTGTAAATGCAAACTCCCTGGACCAGATAGTCAATACACCAACCAGGGGTGCAACCATACTGGATCTGGTCCTCACTAATATGGGAGAGTGCTGCACACCCCTAGTGTAATGCCTTCCCTGGTAAGGTTAGACCACAAATTGGTCTCCTTTGAAGTAAAAATAAAACCTGGACGCTCAGCTAAACTAGAAATATTTAGGAATGATTCTAAGGCTAACCTCCTGCTATTAAGTGAGAACCTTAAAATTTCAAGCCTCTATAAACCCTGAGAACACTTCTGCCTATGCAGAACTGTTCATGGAAACTCTGTACAAGCCTGTTAATAGCTGTATAGAGGCAGCTGTACCCAACAGGAAGAAGTACAGAACTAACTAAAAAAACAAGCCACCCTGGTGGAATCACAAAATCAATGGGATGTATAACAGGAGGAAGAAAATCATGGCAAAAATTAGAAGGTGCAGCAACTAGCAGGATAAAAGCACTCTCATTAAACTAAACAAACAACTCAGTGGACAAATAAAGTCTATCAAAGCCAAACTTAAGGTACGTTTGGCCTCCCAGGCCAAGGAAAGCCAGAAAGCATTCTTTAGCTATGCCCTCAACCTCAAAGGCAACACACAATTGTGTGCAGAGATCCTTGCAAATGGAGCCACTTATACTGAGAGAGAAGATATAGCAAACCTGCTGGCTGATAAATTCAGCTCCAACTTTACTCCTCTCTCCCCCTCAACCTTTCATCAGGAAATATCATCAAATATAAGCCCCCCTACTATCACTGGGGAGCATGACCTTAATGATCTCTCTAAGACCAATAACACTGCATTAATGGGCCCAGACTATATCCCAGGATGCCTTCTAAATAGCATGAAACATGACCTATCAGGGCCTCTGGAATTAGTATTTAACTGTAGCCTCCAAACAAGCTTTGTGTCTCATGAATGGAGAAAGGCAACAGTCATCCATCTGCACAAAGGTGGGCCATCTACAGACCCTGGAAACTAGAGACCCATAAGTCTCACTAGTCTTATATGTAAAGCCATGGAAAGAATTATCATGGAGATGATCAACAGAAATATAGTAAACCTCCAGTCACTGGACCCAACCCAATTTGGTTTCGTCAAGGGCAGATCATGCCTACTCAACCTGGTGGACTTCTTTGAGAAGGTCACCAAAGCAATGGATGAAGGCAAAATCGTTCACACTGCCTACCTTGACCTGGCCAAGGCATTTGATACAATATCCCACTTGGGCATTGTTGACAAACTCAAGAGGTTAGGTACAAAGCCGTGTGTCACCAAGTGTATAGCCAACTGGCTCACAGACAGGACCCAGGAAGTTAGAAATGGGGAGTCCACCTCTACAAAGAGGCCAGTCACAAGTGGAGTCCCTCAGGGATCAGTCCTTGGACAGCTATTTTTTGACATTTACTTCTCAGAAGTCAAGGCCAATGTCAGTCATCTCTGGCTAACTAAATTTGAAGATGATTGCAAATTCTGTCATTGAATCTTACACTGACACAAATGTTCTCCGGGAGGGGCTGACACAGACAAACAACTGGTGTCAGAGTCATGAACTAAAACTAAATGCCAAGAAATGCATAATAGTATCCTTTGGGAAGTCATCCATCACTGGTAACTATCATACTGACAACACGCCCCTTAGAGTTGACCCAGTAGTCAGGGACTTAGGGACACACATAGATAGTAATCTAGCCTTTGATCATCATGTGTCTACAGTGGTGAGGAAATCATTCTGTATTGCACAACTTATAAACAAAGGTATGGCATCTAAGTCCAAGGAAGTCATTGTTCCACTGTATTTAGCATTCATCAGGCCTATCATTGAGTACAATGCCCCCTTTGGTATGTACCTAATGAGGCATATCCCACAACTGGAATGTCCACAGAGGTTCCTCATTAAAAGAATACAGGGCATAAGTAGCATGTCCTATTCAGACTGCCTCAAGGCCATATCCCTGTATTCTGTCTCCTACAGGCTTTTGAGGGGACATCTATGCCTGGCATACAGGGCATTGTCAGACCCCACTCTGATGGACCTCCTGCATATTCACAAAACAAACAGTACCAGAATTACCCATTCCAAAGATTTAAACCTTGCCTGTGACATAAATAGGACTTGCTGGAGAGATAGGTATGCATCCCAAAGACTACCCCTTCTATGAAACAGGTTCCCCATCCATGTGAAGCAGAGTTCCTCCCTAATCCAATTCAAGTGCAACTTGGACAATTGGATGGGAAACCAGAAATTCATCCCAGGTTTGGCACCTATGTCTCTGACGCAAACAGGTAACCTGTAAATGGTTCATCTCCCAGGCCCGTGCTTACACTTATCAGGGGTATCAGAACTCATCAGAGATTTGGAATACATGGCTAGGCTTAAAAAGGCCCTTGTGGTCATTAGCCTAGAAAATACCTATGAACCTATGTGTAATCCAGAATAGAAATATATTATTCAAATGTCATAGAAATATATCAGAGGTTCATTATGACTAATCCTGAGTCATTTAGTTCATGCAAGATTAATCACTTCTAACAAATCTAAAGTCTCCAAACATAACAATCCCAAGTAAGCAGCACTACAACGGTTGCAAAGCAATTCCTTTATTTTTTTTTAGCAGGAGCAAGCCCCCATGAACCTCAAAGTGCAGTGGCAAGCTTCCACATCTTTACGTCATATATACCAACTTTGAGGTTGCACAATCTCAGAGAAATGGGAAAATGTGGAAAATAAACTTTAATCCAAATCATGCACAGCACAGCATTTATGATTCAGACAGTTTCAACATTCTGAAACATCAACTACAGTGACCCACCAATCGTTCGGAAGTGACATTCTGAGACTCTCTCATATATTAAATTTCCCAACACTAGCTCTACTGCAGCATATTAATGGACAGCATCTTTGTATGTCTCATGTATCTGCATGAAATGCTCATAATCATGGTACTATATGTTTCAGATTATGTCACTACGGAGTTTGCTTAGGTACTACAGCAACTTATCAGGCAGAAAAGGGATTCATTGTTCATTGAGTACTGGAACATGGCTCTGTTCTATTAGCTTTGCTATATATACTGTAACTGGTGAATATATTACTACAGGGAGCTTGCACTGTCTTTGTTTGGAAGACTAGTAAATAACAATACATTGTAAAGCTATATTGTGCATATTGTGTTTGTTAATCAAGCCCATAAGACTGGTTTAGTATTTCACGGAACCAAGATCAGGGTGAATCGAAAACATGGCCTGGTTAAAAAGACTTGCTCAGATTGGTATATTTAGTATATGGAAACTGTAGGAAACAAACCCAAATTGCATAGTAAAGCTAATTAGAGGATTATAACTTTAAACACTGTGGTACAACTACAGGACTTATGACTACACCCACATGTTATCTTAATGCTGTTCTTAGAGTCATATTGTGTTTTAGCATACTGAAATACATGCCAAGAATCTAATTAATAACTGATTTGATGAAGCCCAGTGGTTAGGACGAAAATGTATGTGGATTTAAGGCATTTATGATAGAGCTTTTATGGTTGTTCATTAATAAAGTCTTTTGGCCTGACGATTCATTTTACTCTCCTAGCTCTTTTTGCCCTCCTTGTGGTTTTACTTAATAACTATACTACCTAACATCACAGCCGGAGTCATCAAAATTATTACCAAGATTCATTGTACCTTCCCTACACCCCAATTCCCTTTAATATCTAATTACACTACATTGAGATTATGCAGCTTAAGGTTAAGCAGAATATATTCTTATCCCCATAATTATGTAATTTTGCACCAAGCAGTGCATGGAGTGCAACTAACAATGGGAGTCAATTTAACAAAATAAAATCTCAGTGTTCACGCCACGTTGTCATGAGCGTAACACATTCAATTTGGTGCAAGACACATATTACATATCGTACAAGAGAGAAGCCATTGCTTTTTGCTTAATATTAGGTACCAAATAAGCAGTGAGATAATGTTTTGTCACACTGACCATGAAGAATAGTACCACATGGAGGATAATGTCCAGTGAACTGTATTGAATATATTGTCTTGGATAATTAATATAAATGACTACATTACTTATGGTACTGAAAGTGATGCAGCATGCAATTATAAAGCACATCTAGAAATCACGAAAACAAAGAAATACTGAATATTGCTTAATTTGTTTTTTCATGACTGGAAATATTGGAGCTTTTGTTTAATGCATATCTATGACAGAATATGAAACAAATATGACAATAAAAAATATATAGGCATTTGAGTAATTGAACTTTTAAGAGGGCTAATAAGTCATCATACTGTTAAAACATACATTTGTATTTGTGCACCATCTAGGATATTGTTGAATGAAAACATTTATTTTTTTATTTTATTTCCAGGGTAGAGCACTGATCTCCATGGGCCTTTTTGCAGACTCATCCCAGGAGCGGTGTGTGGTTAAGTGACTTGCTGAAAGTTACCCAGTTAAGCAATGGAGAATGAGGGAATCAAACCTTGCATCACTGGATGACAAAAAACAGCTCATTAATCCTCTATGCCCACTGCCAGAGTGCCTATATCTGCTATGCAGTGTGAGATAAGGAGGGAATCTGTACTCACATCACCAGCTGCTTGTAATTCCTTTGTTAACTCTGCAAGACATAAAAATAATAAGCTGAGTTTTGGCAAAGATGCAGTATACAGTTTTACAAAGTTCATAGATACATGACAGATAACTAATGTTATGAGGTCAGAGTCTGAATTTAGATGAGTTTAGAGTTACAGTCTCATGAGGTAGTTACATGGGCTAAATAAAAAAAAAGAGTAGCATTGAACATCAGAATAGTTATGCTGCCTACAGGGTTAAATAATTATTACGTATAGATCAAAAATGTATTTGCTCAGATTTAAGTTTTCAGGCCTTTCTTACATTTTTCGTATAACATCAGCTTTGTTAAGATTTCCCACAAATGTGAAGAGTCCATGCAAGGTATTTTTATAATAATAATAATACTTTCATCAACCTGATTCCCCTGAGCATTTTTATGACAGGAAAAGGTGAGAGGAATACAATAAATACTAATCATATTCTTTATGCTTCAAGTAGGATTTCCTGTACTGATGCATAAATACCATCTCATTCAGGGGTGTAGCCAGGATTTTGAAATTTGCACTCACAGCTCCCAGACTGCTGCCCAACAAGTCACACCCACATTAACACTGCAGATCAAGCCACACCCCCTTCATATTGCTCATCTCTGAACAGGTGACTGACAAGTATAAGCCAGGGTACTAATTACATGATGAAGCAGCATGAACATTTCCTTCCAAAAGTGCATCTTCCTAGAGTCAAAAAACAAAATACTTTCCATTTACACTTGGGTAGATGGACCAATTTGCACCCCAGGATTATCTTCTTCCCCTTTGCAGCTCCTAACCCCCGTAGTAGCTCATTAGAGCTCCAATAGTGCTACTGAATAAAGAACTGACAGCCTTTAGGCAGCAGATGCTCCACAGTGTTGTGGTCTGTAGGTACAGCATATAGTGTTCCCCCCTAGGTAACTGATAGCCATAACTACCTCCCTTCCACCTACATTGGTTACCTGGCAATAACTGCTCACTCCTGCCTCCTACACTCACACTAAGCCTTTTGGAATGGTAAGCCTTACATGCCCAACAACAAACACATTTTAGCTGTGCTCAGTCATACTACCATTGACAATAAATTAACAAATATATTTATGGGATTCAATCAAGCAAAAACTAAAGCTGTTGAAAGTTACACCCTTACTACTTTACTTATATTCTGTGAATCTCAAGCCTTTGCTGAAAGGAATTTGGTTAAAGCAAGATAACTTGCCTAAGCCTCAGAACCAGTGGGACTGTACATGCCCTAAGGTGCTATTTTTGGAACATTTTCCAGTCTTATACTTGTAAAGACAAAGAACATCTTCAAATGCAGCCTGCCTCCCTAGCCTCCCATAAAATGAAAACATAGACACCTTATCTGCAGTGTACTTTTTTTTTTTTTTTTTTTTTTTTTTTTTTTTTGTTAACTTTGTCACTAGGTCTGTGGAGTTTTCTCCCCGGCCTCTACTGAAAATGGAAATATATCTAAAATAAATTATGTATACCCCTATGCTCTTACATGCTGAAAGAACAAATTAAGACACTCATAGGTTTGAGTCTGAAAATGTTAAAAAACATAATTACCACACTCTTCTCAGTATCCTTGTAAGTCAGTGTAAGTGATCTTGTGTGCGTGTATCTGAGTTGTGCTGGTTTCTGACTATGCTCGGTACAGAGAATTAATTGGAGATGTGCTTCCTCTACTAAGCCTGTTTCAAATTTCCACTTTACAAAATCATTTACTGCCAAACTCTATGCATATGTAAATTCTTGCATAGACACATTTGCTACCTTCAGAGATAAATGCAACCCCAAATTCAAAAATAACCCTCATGGGCAGTATAATAATAGAAAAAATACTAATTGCATGCAAACGTAATCTAATGCTTAAAAAGCCAAAAACACTCTTTCCAAACTAAACAAGGAACTCTGGATTGTGACCAAATCAACCAAAGCTGGATATGAGTTAAATATAAACCCAGGAGAAAGATAACCACAAAGCATTTTTAACTGTGTTAAAAATCTCAGAAACAATGACTGGCACTACAGTTAGCTAGTAACAAATGATAACACATACTTGGACCAGTGGATACAGCCAATCCACTGGCCAACTAATTCAGCTTGAACTTCACACCCCATCATCCAAAATTCTAAGATCAAATACCTGCATCTATAACCCCTTCAGATCTCTCAACGATTTCTCAAGCCACTACCTAAAACCAAGAACATGATGTCTATTGGAACTGGATAATACACCAGGCTGCCTACCAGTTAGTCCAAAACATGACTTGTCGAACCCCCTACAGATGCTATTCAATACTAATTTCAAAATAAGTTTCTGCTGGATGAATGAAAAACTGAAACAGATATTTCCTTGCTTGAAAGTGGTACTTC